>NW_017671950.1:159206-218528 GCF_001879085.1 Nicotiana attenuata | reverse complement strand
TGCATAAAAAATATTTTCCTAAAAAAAACTATTTTCTACTCTCTAACCAAACAATAGAAAATATTTTCCGGAAAATGTTTTCCACTTACCAACCAAACAAGAGAAAATAAGTGATAAAACCACTCATTTTCCATGAAAACATTTTCTAGGAAAACATTTTCCATGGAAAACATTTTCCTTCGTACCAAACACACCCTATACGTTAAGTGCTTATAAGCCAAAAATAAGCCAAAAGCAATAACTTGGTCTCCCCCAACTTATCAAATTTTAGCTTATAAGCACTTTAGGTTTGACCAAAATATTTACTATTCTATCCCTAAAATACTTCTTTTTAGAACAAAACTCTTCGTATACCCAGCTCTTGAGCTACTTATTATTAATTTCATCACTTTTATCCAAACACGTGACTGATTATTTTTTTATATCAGTTTCAGCACTTAAAGGTGCTTTTCAGCACCTAATGTTTATCAGCTAATCTAAATCAGCTAAGCCAAACGGGCTCTTAACCTTTTTTTTTTTTTTTTTTTATAATAAAACATCCAACTTTTACCAAAATTATTTTCAACAACTAGGGTTCTTGTTTCTCCCTCTTTCAAACTGATCAATGACTGATTCTAACTCCTACTTTCCTCCCGATCTTTTGGTCGAAATCCTTCTAAAACTTCCTGTAAAATCCCTGCTCCGTTTCAGAGCTGTCTCCAAATCATGGAATTCCCTTATCAGCGGCCCTGTTTTCATCTCCACACACCTCAACCAAACCCCAAAAACCCCCACCCTTCTTGTTAGGCGTTACGATACTCACAATAAAGAATATTATTCACTATTTCAAGACTGTAAAAGTCGACCCTTTTGCTTGGATTTCTCATCACAACTGAATCTCCCATTCAATTGCCAACTTGGGTATTTCAGAATAGTTGGTAGCTGCAATGGAATCATGTGTTTGTGTGATGATTTTTTTGCTGACGTAGGGAATGTAGTTATAGTTCTATGGAACCCTTCTATTCAAAAGTTTATAACTTTACCCTTGCCTTTAATTAGGCCTAAGTCACCCCACATGTTTGTACTTGGATTTGGTGCTGATAATTTGTCTAATAATGATGATGATTACAAGTTGGTCAGACTTGTGTATCATAAGAATGATGATGATGTATTTTCGCGGTATAATGTTCCTCCTGAGGTTGAAATTTATTCACTCAATACTGGGGTTTGGAGGAGAGTGATAGGAGTTGAGATTAAGCATTGTGTGGTGGAGTTTATGTGGTCTCAGGCTTTTGTGAATGGAGCTGTCCATTGGATTGCATATGATGTGGGCGAGAACGGTGGTGTTCGGAGTTTAATTATGTCTTTTAGTATAGCTGATGAGGTGTTTGGGGATATTATGTTACCGGATGCTTTAGCTGGTCAAATTGCAACGAATTTATCGATCATGGTGTTTGAGGGCTCCCTTGCTGTTGTTAAGTATGAGAGGGAGATAGATGGTGGTTCATGTGAAGTATGGGTGATGAAGCGGTACGGAGTTTTGGAATCTTGGACTAGATTTTATAGTATAAATTTGGATGATATGGAGAGAGTAGTTGGATTTAGGAATAATGGTGAAGTTTTGTTTTCAACTAGGAGCTATGATCTGGTTTCTTATGATCCAAAGAGTGGACACAAGAAGGATCTTGGTATTCGTGGGAGTTCCCGCTCGTTTTATGTTCAAAATTACATGGAATCGCTTGTTTTGCTTCAAGGAGATAATGTAGTTTCGGACGAGTTCTTGGAAGGAATGGGAAGTTTATGGATTGAAGACTAGCTGGACTATAGAACTTCTTGGTGCACGAAAGAAGAACGTGATTAGAAGGTAAAGTATTTTACCAAGTTCAATCGACATGGAATGTCGCGTTCTGCTAATTCTGTTTCATGGCATAGTGGGAGTGTAAGATGTTTTATCAAATTTGGTTCACCTAGTTTAGAGCTATCTAATTATGACATATTGAATGTGGAACTTTTGCTTTCCCATTTGTTGCCTGATATTAGTTGTTAGTGCACTCTTGTTGTTGTTTTGATGTATTTCTCGTTTAATTATTGTGATTTCATATCTTAATCAAGCAATGGACCTCAGGGGCGGAGCCAGCCTTATAACTACGGGTTCGGCAGAACCCAATAGCTTGACTCAAACCTTGAATTTGTGTTAAAAAATTTATGTGAATCTGTATAAATATTCTATTTAGACCCCGTAAGTAAAAAGGGTTATGGTCCGTAACCCGTAAACTAAAATCCTAGCTCCGGCTTTGACGGTCCTTGTCTCTATCTGTAGTCAACTTAGTTGCAGAGACCTTGTCTTTTTCCGACTGGCATTTCTAGTTTCATATCTTCCCTGAAGTAAATCACCTATACAGACCGAGCCTTGTTCCATTTGCAATGCTTTCTAGTTCTCTACGTGTTGATTTTGCTTTTCATTGTTCTTATATTTTGAGCTATATATATGTGGTTAACCCTTTTAAATTATCCATGTTTGGCACCCCCTTTGACCCATAGTTACAGGCGATAAAGCTTTCTGTCTCATCGATAGCACTTGTATGACTATTTGCCTAAAGTATATTTGATAGGTGGAATTGCCATACTTCTCCCTGATACCGAAATTGGCGTGTAATTTAGCTCAATCCAAGAAGAGAGCCCTGTACAAAGTCAGTGCTGCAAAGGGCCAAAAGTGTCTACCGGAAACAACCTCTCTTCCCTCCTAAGGTAGGGTAGGGGTAAGGTCTGCGTGCACACTGCCCTCCCTAGACCCCACTTGTGAGATTTCACTGGATTTATTGTTGTTATTGCACCAAAGGGCCAAAAGTCCTTAGCATCTAAAGTATGCACTGTTGTGACCTTGTCTTCAAAGCATTTTCTATTTTGCTCCATATCTTCTTGATACATTTTGCTCCCTTGCAACCGCACAACAGTTAAACGGATCCTTAATTGAGTACAGCATCACCCCACATTTGAGTTGGATGAGTCCTCTATGTCGTTTCTTCTTGTTGTGGAGGAAATGGAGTTTGATTTATTTGTTCTGTGCAAGAGTTTATAAAATCACTTGGTGTTGTATTCTTCTTGTAGAAGTATTGGGGAAAGGTGATTAGGCAAGACAAGGCGATTCTCCAGCTTACTGGGAAGATGACCGTTGATAGGAAGTTGTGGAGGTCGAGAATTAAGGTAGTATGCTAGGTAGCCGAGGTGTGTCCTTGCTCGTTCCAGTAGTTTTAATGCATCTCTCAGTGTTAGTCTTGTATTTTCTTATTATTAGATTTATGTTATTGCTTACTTTTCTTTCGCTTTGGTTTTCTGTTTGGTTTGCTGTTACTCTTTCTTCTCTATCTTTCCTGAGTCGAGGGTCTTGTATTTTAGCTGACATATATTAATATATAATAGCAGCAAGCTGTTATCCATCTAACTTCATTTCAAATAATCTTTAGAAATTTAGAGAAATCTTCAGAAGCCTCTGCCTCTTTATATGGAAAATGGCACCCAAGTGCAGAGCTTGAGTTTATACTATCACTTAAAATTTCCTTTCAGTATTTATCCAAGGTTTTAACAACATTCCTATTTATTTAGCATTTATATACCCTACTATTTTCCAATCAAATAATGAGAGAAATTGCAACTAGGAAGAACAAAAATTTTTTTATTCCTGAAAATGGATTTCATAATTTTGTGCAATTTATTGTCTTGCTTTTGACATTTATATATTCACATAAAGTTCCCATAATATTGCTTTACTATATGATTGACCAAATAACTAAATCTAACCAATGATGAAGTTGAAGATATTCTCAAGTCTCCACACGCCTAATTTTCTGTTCACACCGAATTAGTAGGTAAAAACATTTGGAACCACGAAAGAGTTTCGTGGGATGGTCGCTATTCATATACTCTTAACGAGTTTTCGGGTTCGAACCTTGAAAATATTAGAACTTTTAATAGGGTGTCTTTACCCCGTAATGATCGGGGCATTTGCATCTATACCCGTTTTTTGTGCCACATTTTAACTTGTGCCCGCTTTGCAAAAAAAATTGCAAGCGTACCCGCTTTTTCACATAACTTCAGCCCACGGGGCTGAAGTTTTTCTTTTGTACTGGAAAACTTCAGCTGAAGTTTTTCTAGTTTTCCAGCTTGAGTTTTTCAGTTATAAAATAAAAACTTAAGCAGTTTCCAGCTTAAGTTTTCTAGTTATACAATAAAAACTTAAGCAGTTTCCAGCTTAAGTTTTCTAGTTATACAATAAAAACTTAAGCTCTAGAGCTTAAGTTTTCCAGTTATAAAATAGAAACTTAAGCAGTTTCCAGCTTAAGTTTTCCAGTTATAAATAAAAACTTAATCAGTTTCCAGCTTAAGTTTTCCAGTTATAAAATAAAAACTTAAGCAGTTTCCAACTTAAGTTTTCCAATTATAAAATAAAAACTTAAGCAGTTTCCAGCTGAAGTTCTTATTGTTTCCAGTTATAAAACAAAAACTTCAGCTCTTTTCAGTTATAAAATAAAAACTTCAGCTCTAGTTTTCCAGTTATAAAATAAAAACTTCAAGTTTTTGTGTTGTAACTGAAAAACTTCAGCTCTAGAGCTGAAGTTTTTGTGTTGTAACTGGAAAACTTGAAGTTTCTATGTTATAAAATAAAAACTTCAGCTCTAGAGCTGAAGTTTGCCAGTTATAAAATAAAAACTTCAGTTAGAGCTGAAGTTTCCTAGTTATAAAATAAAAAACTCCAGCTCTAGAGCTGAAGTTTTTGTTTAGTAACCCAGAAACTTCAGCTCTCAGTTATAAAGGGAAGCTGAAGTTTTTTAAAAAGTGGGTACGGATGCAAACAAAAAGACAAAGCAGCTACAGGTTAAAGAGGGGCGCCCAAATAGGGCGCCCCGTGCAATTTTTACGTAATGATCCGATTCCGCGCGAATCAAATTAGCTGAGCTGATGAATTTCAAATATCGAATAATTAAAGAAAATATAAAAAGACTTTGGTGTGAAATCTATTGTAAAGATTAAAAATTATAGATGTGCAATTGGATTTTTTACAACAACCTAGCAGCTTTCATATGGTAGTGACTAGTGGTGGAAGCAAGATTTTCGCTAAGGGGATTCAAAAAATAAAAAAGTAAACACGTAAAGATGCTAAGAGGTTTCAACATCTAATATATATATATATATATATATATACATGGAAAAAGTTTGACCTCATATACACAATGTAATTTTCGACGAAGGGGATTCGGCTGAACCCCTTCCGCTCCGCCCCTTGTAGTGACAGGCCTAATGCATTATCAGCCACAAATTCAGTATTGGCCTAATAATTCATGTACGAAAGTCACCTCGTGAATCAGAAGCAATAGGTTCTGTCACGTGCAATATTTCTATATATTGATAAGCCAAACCTATTCTCTGTATTTCTAAAACAAAAGCTACAATGGCGTCTGTGATTGAGCAATGTCAAGTTGCGCCATCTCCCGGCAGTGCAGCTGAGCTCACACTCCCTCTCACATATTTTGATCATATGTGGTTAGCTTTCAATCGTATGCGGCGGATTTTATTCTACAAGCTCCCCATTTCCAGATCCGATTTCGTCCAAACTATTATTCCTACTCTTAAAGATTCACTCTCCCTCGCTCTCACACACTATATACCCTTAGCTGGCAATGTTGCTTGTCCACTAAGTTCTAGCGGTTATCCTGAGCTGCGTTATGTAATAAGGGATTCTGTGTCAGTTATTTTTTCTGAGACTGATATGGATTTCAATTATCTCATCAGTAACCATCCTAGAGATGCTAAGGATTTTTATCACTTTGTTCCTCAGTTGGCAGAAGCTAAGGATGCACCAGGGATTCAATTAGCCCCGGTTTTAGCTATTCAAGTGACACTTTTTCCGAATATTGGCATATCCATTGGTTTCACTAACCATCACGTCGCTGGTGATGGAGCTACTATATTAGGGTTCATAAGGGCATGGGCGTCGCTCAATAAATTTAGTGGAGATGAACAATTCTTAGCTAATGAGTTCGTTCCATTTTATGATAGGTCCGTAATTAAAGACTCTCACGGACAAGCGATGTCTATATGGGATGTGATGCAGAAATTTAAGTTGGAGATGTGTGAGATTGTGACTCCTCCTGATAAGGTTCGAGTTACATTTATTATAACACAGGATGACATCACGAAGCTCAAATAATTAGTGAGAATACAAGAAAAAAAAAAACGTATAATGTGTTGCATTTTTTTTTAGGGTTTGACTTTCGCATTTCTAAGAGTTAATTAGTAATTAAGTTATTCTATGTAAAAGAAAATCACAAAAAATAGTTTAAATTTGTATTTTTATTCTAGNGAGTTCTTCGGATGTGTAGCAGATTGTAGATCGCGTCTCAATCCACCACTTCCTCCATCTTATTTCGGGAATTGCCTAGTGACGCTCATTGCAAGAGCAAGTCATGTTGACTTAGTAGGAAAAGAAGGCTTTACAATTGCTGTGGAAGTAATTGGAGAAGCCATTCAGAAAAGGATGAAGGATGAAGATTATATACTGACTGGGGAGTGGTACAAAGAATTTACCACCATAGACATGAAGCGATCCCTTTCAATTGCTGGATCGCCAAAGCTTGACTTATATGCTGTTGATTTTGGTTGGGGAAAACCAGAAAAGTTAGAGTTCGTTTCTATCGACAGTGACAATGGCATATCAATGTCCCTCGGTAAGTCCAAGGACTCAAATGGAGATTTAGAGATTGGCTTGTCTTTGCCTAAAACTCGAACGAATGCTTTTGCTGCTATTTTCACCCACGGGCTTAGCTTTCTGTAACTTTGGTTATAATTCTATTTTCGGAGCAAAATAAAGTTGCATTTTAAGTGTTCTGGTGGATTAGTTAGAGATGAAATACTTCAAATTGTAGCTACAATAATGGGATACTTTGCTAGTATTAGTGAAGATCAGAATCCTTATCTTTATCCAATAAGAAATTTAAATTGCACTTTCAAGTCATTTAAAATCCAACTGTCTTAAACATCAAGAGGTTTGTACCTATTGAATTCACTTACTTCAAACGAAGGGAAGCCTTGAAGCAACGGCAAAATTGTCTCCGTGTAACTTATAGGTTACAAGTTCGAGCCGTGGAATCAGCCACCGATTGCATTAGGGTAGACTGCCTACATCACACCTCTTGTGGTGCGGCCCTTCCCAGAACCCTACGTGAATGCAAGATGCTTCAAGGCGGGTAGATCGTGGCAGCAAAGTCACTCTGCCACTTAAAGTATCCCGTTGCGTATTTAAGTCGTTTGCAAAGAATTCTACTCGCAGCTCCATGTAGTGAGATAATTTCAAAAACTTTTTTTGTTTGTTTGTTTGGACGGGTAGTTGAAATAAGTTCAAGCTTTCAAAAAGAGAACTATCCAACGGTATATATATAAAATCAAAGTTGGGCGGCAAAAGCTACAAAGCAATGGGCACTTATTCTTCAAACTTCCTACGTTTGCTCTCTTACACAAAGCTCTTAACATCCCACGTTAATCAAGCCCGACATGAACAAGCTCTTTCTCTTTTCCACCAAATTCACTCTACACTTTCCCTTTCGCTCGACCCCTTCGTATTTCCTCTTGCTCTTAAGTCATGCGCCGCCCTTGACTTCTTTAAGCTCGGCACCACCATTCACGCTCACACATACAAAGCATCTTTTACCTCCAACCCTTTTGTTGCTTGCGCTTTAGTCGACATGTATGGTAAGTGTGTCTCACTTGTGTCCGCACGTCAACTGTTCGATGAATCTCCTGAGAGAAACGTAGTCGTTTGGAACTCGATAATTTCGCTTTACGCACATTCTAATGATGTTGACAGTGCGTTAGAACTGTTTCGAGTAATGGATGTGGTGCCTAATTCTTCTACGTTTAACGCGATTATTGCAGCGTTGGCGGAAACAGAGGATGGGTTTTCTAAGGCCATTTTGTGTAATAGAAAAATGGAAAGAATGGGTTTGAGACCGAATTTGATTACGGTTCTTGCATTGTTACGTGCATGTATTGGTATAGCAGATGTGAATTTGATCAAACAGATTCATGGGTATTCAATAAGGAATGACATTGATCCGGACCCACAATTGAGGAGCGGATTAATTGAGGCTTATGGGCGTTGTGGGTGTCTTGACAAAGCCCATCATGTGTTTGTCAGTATGAGGAACAGGGATGTGGTTGCTTGGAGCAGTTTGATCTCAGCTTACGCGCTTCAGGGGCAAGCAAGAACGGCACTTGAAGTTTTTAAGGAAATGGAAATGGCCAATGTAAGGCCCGATGGGATCACTTTCCTTGGGGTATTGAAAGCTTGTAGTCATGCTGGATTAGCTGATGAAGCACAAATGTACTTTGCTCGTATGAGAGATCGATATGGTGTTGAAGCAAGCAGTGATCACTATGCTTGTTTAGTAGATGTATTGAGTAGGGCGGGAAGATTGCATCAGGCTTATGATGTTATTAGGCGAATGCCAGTGAAGGTGACTGCTAAAGCTTGGGGAGCACTTCTTGCTTCTTGTCGAACTTATGGAGAAGTCGAGCTGGCAGAAATAGCTGGAAGAGCTTTGTTTGAAGTAGAGCCTGACAATCCTGCTAATTTTGTGATATTGGCAAGAATTTATGCGAGCAATGGGCGATTTGAGGAAGCGGAAGGACTCAGAAGAGAGATGATCAAGAGGGGCATGAAAGCAGCTCCTGGTAGCAGTTGGGTAGTTCATCAAGATTGACTTTTCAGGTGTTTTTTGGGTGGTGGGGATGAGGGTTTTGGCAGAGGCGAATGCAGCATTTCGGCACCGGGTTCATCTGGACACAGTATTTTCAACACAGAGCATAAATTTATGTGTAAAAATTCACCAAAATTGCAACAAATAGTAGATATGGACCCTTAGTTTTAAAATACTATGGGGTTCAATACTAAGTAAATCGATAGAATTTAAATCCTGAATCTGCCTCTGGTTTTTAGAGGAAGAAGAAAAAGTGAACGTTGCAGCAAAGAGCTCTTCCCGATTAGAAAGGCAACTGGTGAGTTTACTAAAAATTTAATGTGATTTGTACAATGTTTGACATATGAATTTGGAGAATTCATCCAAAGAGCTGCGCTGTTTCCTGTATTTGCCTTCTGCAGAAAGCTTGTCTAAGTCTGATGACATTCTGCTTGATTTACAATGCTTAATGTAATTTACAATATCCAAATGAGAGCACCACTGATGATTGCTCCATGTGATATAATATCCAGTTGATTTTGTGTAAATTAAAGCATGTCTTATGTAATGACCGTTAAAAGTGTATGACCATCTTATCTAAAAGTTTAAGCTATTAGATAGAACACACTTTTATTTATTAATTATGTCTTCAACACGCCCCTCACGTGCATGCTTGATTCTTTTTGACGAGCCAAGCACATGAAATTATTTTTGATATTGGGTGGCGGTGAGATTCACCCAGGACCTCTGCCTGCTCTGATACTATGTTGAAGTGTGTGACTAACTCTAAGCTTTTAGATAAGATTGTCACACACTTCAACAATGATACCCTTTTACGAGAAGTAAAAAAGTGCAAATTTAATTCTATTGTGAGGTATAACAAAACATTTTCTTTTGGAACGATTCTCAATGTTATCATGATATAAATAGGATGATTTTCTTACCAAAGAAAATGCAAATTTGCATAAGATAGAAATCTCACTATTTGTGTATGTGTTTTCTGTCTCATTAAGTAATGGCAGCATTTGGTACATTGCTATGGTAAACAAAAAAAATTACAATGAATACTGTGAAGAAAAATTAAAGAAAAACTCAAACATTAAAAAAAATTTCCGACCTACCGGATTCGAACCAGTGACCTAAGGATTAGCTGTTTGACCAAACTACAGTCCTCCGCTCTACCAACTGAGCTAAGGTCGGATTTACTTATGAAATGTTCCGAAAGTTTTAATAGTCTGAAACAAAAGAGACGTGATTCTTATTCCCAATAATTTATTATACCATACAAGATAAAGAAAACCAAAAGAAATTGATACGCATGTACTACTTTCAATTTTTAAATGTTGCATTGTTTTCCTATTTATTTTTGGAGTGAATATGAATGGAAACTTAAACTTTTCTTGATTAAAGAGTAGTCCTCTCCTTACTCTTTCATGTAGAAGATTTATTCTTTTTTTATTTTTTGCCTCATCATTTCTATTCTATAACATCTGGTTTATTAACGTACAAAGGATATTACCTTTAAAATCCATAAAGAAAGTAATATAATCTTCTAAAAGTTTTCTCGGACAAAGAATAATTCACACACGATACTGTAAGATCATACGAAAATCAAATTTTGATCTAAAATCAAGTGAATTAATTTTTTTCCGGTAAAAAAGAAAGTTTTACAACCTTGTGTTCCTCCCTTGAGCATTAGAATTAATTATCTGAAATTGGATTTAGGATAAAGTTTATGTAGAAGAGATTATGCGCTCATGTATACATCCGAAAAGGTTTTAGATACAAAATTAATTATGTCATCACTTGTATAGCAAGAAATATTCTAAATTGCCAAAGGTGACACGTAGTCTGTGTTAGGTGTTGTCCTAATTTTCTTAGCATATTTTATTTTCCTATCTCTTGAAAGAAAGGGTAACATATTTATCATAATTGGGTTTTCTTTCTTGTAGAGAAAATTATAGATCTCCCATATTTGGCTAGTCCTTTTTCTTGTAGGGAAAGGTTTGGACTTCTATAAATTGGGGATCCTTCCTTCTCATTCAGTAGCATCCACAATGTAGCCATATGGGGTTTGAGAGTCGTGTTTAGGGGGAGAACTTTACGGGACAAGTGTAAGTGTGTCACTTGTGTTTGCCTCTTCGTGGGGTCGTTCTCTCGATATTTTGTACTCTCTTTTTATATATTGGATTGCTCATCTCCGTCGTGGATGTAGGTCAGTTGACCGTACCACGTTATATGTTTGTATCATTTTTGGTAGATTTCTCTTTTGTTGGATTTATCGTCGTTCAAGGTTTGCTTTACTAGCTCCCGCATAACACCTGAATTTTTCGGTGTCTGGTCCTTTGGTAACATAATATTTACTCTGATTTTGTTTTTACATTAGGAGGAAAGAAAAAAAACAAACAAAAGTGTAAGAATGTTCGAGGGCACGTTGTTCCTCTTGGCAGGAAGAAGATTTCTAGGTTGGCTCATTTTATATCTTTTTTCGTTTTTACAATGAAATAGTGTTAATTAACGAAAGTGGCGAGGATGTCAACCAAAAACTTGAGATATACCTTATATAATAAATGCTTTAGGATAAGTAGAAGCAACGCTGAATATATGCACGGTTAAGTTTAATCAGTATGAGAAGAATGAAGTTGATATGAGACTAGATGGGATTGCGGTGCCAAAATATAAACAATTTAGATATTTAGGTTCGTTATTTCAAGAGAATGAAATGATAAATGAAGATGTTACCCATTGAATTAAAACCGGATGGTTAAAACGGAGAAGTGCTATCGGGGTGCTATGTGATAGATGGATGCATACCAAAGTATAAAGTAAGTTCTATAGAACAACTATAAGACCGGCAATGTTATATGACAATGAATGTTGGACCGCTAAAGTCCAACATATCCACAAGATGAATGTTATAGAGACGTGGATACTAAGATGGATATGCAGTCATACAAGATTAGATAAGATCAGAAATGACCACATTCGCTGGAAGGTCCAGTAGCACGCATTGAGGATAAAATGAGAGAAGGTCGCTTGAGATGGTTTGGACATGCCTTGCATCGCGCTACAATAAACTATGGGAAGTGAAGGTATTAAATGAGGACGAGATAGACCTAAACTCATATGGAAGGAAGCTGTCTCGGAAGACCGATAATCCTTGGAATCAATGAATGCTTAGCTAAAGACATGGCACAATGGAAGAATAAAATTTATATAGTTGACATTTACTAGTTAGGAATAGCCTTTAAATTTGTTAGAGAACTTTTAATAATAATAATAATAATAATAATAATAATATATTATTATTATTATTATTATTATTATTATTATTATTATTATTATTATTTACATATATTTGAAGAGGAGCCTTGGCGTAACTGGTAAAGTTGCTGCCACGTGACCAGGATGTCAGAGGTTCAAGCCGTAGAAACATCCTCTTACAGAAATGCAGGATAAGACTGCATACAATAGACTCTTGTGGTCCGACCCTTTTCCAAACCCCCGCATAACGGAAGCTTAGTGCACCGGTCTGTCTTTTTTTTTATTTATTTATATATGTTTAACTTATTTTACTTTGGCTTGATGAGCTTAAACATAGAAATCATGTCTACTAAGCTTTGTCTAGGTATAATTGGTGAGTCTAAATAAACCTAATCAAACCTTTTCTTTTATTATTCAAATTATATATGCATCACAAAATACTAATTTTACAGTTTGAATGATAAATTAAGGTCGTAAGAGTACATATTAATAATTAGTAATGATTAAATGATAAACCCCATGTAAAAGACATGTTATGTTGTTTTAGTGCATGAGTAGTAAGTTTTTTCCTAATATCTAGTAATACAATATTCCATTAGGATTATAGTCCTAATGCAGCTTCTTAATGTTAGTAAGTATGAGATACAAACTCTCACTTTTTAATATCAAACCTAAGTGCAACCAAATGAAATAAAATAAGATGATAATAAAGTAGTTGCTGTTATTGAACAACCAAGTCGTTGTAGTATAGTGGTAAGTATTCCCGCCTGTCACGCGGGTGACCCGGGTTCGATCCCCGGCAACGGCGTCTCATCTAATTTTTATGAACCATAGCGACAATTTCGAATACATTTTCTTTGACATGTCAAATGATTCCTAAATGGGATTAGGACCATTTTTTACCGCTCTTCTCTTCACTAGAGGCAGCGCGAAAAAGGAGTTTGCAGCATTTGGTACATTGCTATGTTATAACAAAACGAATTCTAAAAGGAATATTGTTAAAAGAAAAATTAAAAAAAAAAATTACGCTTGGAACCAAAAGTTCCGACCTGCCGGATTCGAACCAGCGACCTAAGGATTAGCTGATTAGGCTTTGCCCAAACTACAGTCCTCCGCTCTACCAACTGAGCTAAGGTCGGTTGTTGACATGTTATGCTCACGGCCAAATAAAACTAAATTAAGTCCTTTGAATATTGCGACTACAAAAATTTCATGACTCATATTTCCAATTTTTTTTCTCTCCCTGTGAAAGACAAAGAGACGAACAAAAACTTCATACGCATATTCCTACCTACCTATCTTTTAAAGTTTGCTTTCTTTATTATTATTTTTTTTTACGGTGAAAAGTAAAATTTGTTCTTGTACTATTCGAAATTGAGCAACTCGTCATCCGTTAAATATTTGAAATAACATTGCCCTTGTAGCTTTTTTTTTCCCCTTAGGCGTCTAAGCTCCACTTGAGAGTAATTATAAACAATAGTCAAGTTAAGGGGTAAATTTAGATTTTTCTTTCGAAGAACCTGAATACTTGGTGTCCACCTATTTTACACTGGAGTTATGTTAATGACAAGGACAAATATGAGATGATTTGTTAATGGCAAAAGTATGAATAAACCAAAGATGTAATAACAAACAAAATTAAGCAATTTCAAATAGTACATAAGCTAATTTGGACCTTTTTCTTTCTTTCTTTCTTTCTACTTATTTTTGAAGTTAATATGAATAAAAGGGCAGCTCATGCAGCATACAAAATATTCCGTATTTATGCAGGGTCATCCATGCCACTTATTATGTATTTGTCACGTCACTTGATACATAGAGGGCCATGGTTACTACAAAGAGGATACACACACCTTGACTAGTTACACAACTGACATGACATGTAAGGACTTGGTAGTCGGTGAACTTATCCAATCTTAAAGAATTTAAGTTATCTATATTATATTAAAAGCACGAAGGCCCTTAGCGAAATATCGTTAGTTTTTTTACCCTTTAAAACATAGAGTTCCCATAAGACAATATATTAATTTAAGTATTTCATAAATATTTAAAAATATTCACTTAATTAATTTAGTTTTCGGATTTTTTAGAAAATTTTTCTTCAATTATTTGTTACTAAACTTTGCCTTAATTAATTGGTTAAATTTTGTCACGTTTCTTACCCAAGGAAACTTAACAAAAAAAATTTCCTAAACTTTCACTCTCATTAAATTTTGTCACGTTTCTTATCCAAGGAAACTTAACAAAAAAAGTTTCCTAAACTTTCACTCTCATTAAATAACAAATTTCCTTTACTCTTTGGAGTATTAAATGAGTTATTATGTTGCCTTAATTATTTGGTAATAAAAATTTTCTACTGTTGCATAAGGAAAATTTATTGTGAAATTGCACAAGGAAAGTTTATTGCACGGGTAAAATGGAACCATCATTATTGTGGTTCCGTGCACATAAGGAAAGTGTTTAAAGAATTTCACTTGTTGGACGACACAAGGAAATATTTTGGTAGAAGTTTTTATTATTTGGTAAATTTTTCTTGTCTCTTTGACCTACACACAAATTTACTTTATAAAATTCCTTGTATGTGTTAAATTGTGTACCATAATACTTCTAGTATCACTACTGGAAAATGAGCCTATGGCAACGGCTGGAAAACCGTTGCAACAGACAGGTGAACCGTTACCATAGAGTTATTGGAACGGTTTGGCGACCGTTACATACGCTGCCGTGCCAATAGATCTAGAGTAACGGTTCTTGCAACGGTTATCTAAACCGTTGCTGGAGGGCAATCTATCGCAACGGTTTTTCCTTTGCCTGAAGCAACGAGTATTTCTTTCCAGTTGCAACGGTTAACAACCGTTACCATAGCGTTTGCAGCCGTTACCATACAATTTATTGCAACGGTTATGTAAGCTATTCAACGTTTATTTACATATATCCTAACGGTTTCATTACGCTACTGTAACAGTCTTATTTTTTTTTGCAACGGTTTTAACTACCTATTGTATCAGTTTTTCGCACATTTTGGAACGATTTGTAAGACCTATTGGGACGATTTTCAAGACCTATTAGAACGGTTCTAACTACCAATTGTATCAGTTTCTCACATTTTGGAACGATTTGTAAGACCTATTGGAAAGGTTTGCAAGACTTATTGGAACGGTTCTATTAGACTGTTATACCCTGGCTGTAAATGAATATTTTGTATATATAATAATTTGTAATAACCTGGAATTTATATAAATAAAAAGATAAAAACACTTCATAATCTATATTGTCCCATAAAACCAAAATGTTTTAACCCAAATCACATAAGTTTTATATTTCAACACTTCAAGAGTTAGAGTAAGTTTCAAATGTTGAAAACAAAAGATTCCTTGAACATGGACAACAATTCAAAGTTCTTAAGTAAGGTCTAGATCTTCCCAATCTCTATCTGCCCTTTCTTCAGTTGCTCCACCTACAAAAGAGGATAAATAAAGTCATTATCCTTCAAGGGTTGGTGTATCATTATAAGAATGGGTACGGTCCATAAACAATGCATAAAGCACAAAGTTTTCAAATGTATTATATTCAGTAGCATGTAATAAATCCAACAGAGAGTGAAAGAAATAAGTTAAATACCAACTCAAAATTCTAGCTTTGCCAGATTGCAAAGTCCTGAATATGACATTTGAAAGCACGATAAATATGCCATTTGAGAGCATGATAATAGATGATGGACGACATAAACTACATTCTTGATATGGTATACTAATTAAGAACCAAGACTATAATCCTATTTAGCCCTAAACTGCTAAAAAATAAGTTTAAGAAGTTTGTATTCTACAACAACTGGACTTCTAACCCTATGAACATTATTAAACCAAGTATAGCTTCCAAAAACATCTTTGTTTAATGGTTGCAAAGCAGTGATATAGACATACAGTGTTATAAAAGACCAACTATAGCAGCAGATGTTGCTACTGTTGTAGCAGTAGCCCCTAGAATAACTCTTGCACAACAAGATTTTAAAGTACACAACAAGAGCTATTGGCTAGAGCTACAAGGCAGGGACACTCGAGTTGGCAGATTCAGAAGGCTGTCCAGAATATCCAAGCATTACACTAAGACAGTCATGTATTGTTGGCAAGCAAAATTGACACCAAGAGGTGGGTTGAGGAGGCATGTCTATACTCCTACAATTCACAAAGAGGATCATACAAAGATATCATCACAATGCTCTTGGAAAACATATTCATCCATCATGAAAAATGCAACAGTATGTGATGGCCAGACTGGTGCAACAGAGGAAAAGCAGCAGCTGCGTGGGATTTGCATGGGTTATATCAATGTGCAGGTTACTTCACAATCAGAAAGAGTAATCAAAATCTGGAGGATCACATGATATATACAATCATGAATGAAGGAGAAATAGATGGCAAGGAAGATATGTGTAACGACCCGGTCGGTCGTTTTTGGAATTTACACCCCGATCCCCCATTAACTGCTTCCCCTAAGTTCATTTCTGCTATTTTGGTTTGCCGTGACGTTCGGTGTTAGGATTCAGAGTGTTTTGGGACACTTAGTCCCTAAATAAGAGCTTAAGTGTTGAAAAAAGGTCCGTAGTCGGAACAGTGTGAAGACGACCTTGGAATAAAAATCCGATGGTTCCGTTAGCTCCGTTAGGTGATTCCGGGGTTGGGAGCGTGTTCAGAATGTATTTTGGAAGTCCGTAGCTCATTTAGGCTTGAAATGCCGAAGTTTGTATTTTTGAAGTTCCGGTCCGATAGTGAGTTTTTGATCCGAGGGTCGGAATGGAATTCTGAAAGTTGCAGTAGCCCCGTCATGTCATTTGGGATGTGTGTGCAAAATTTCAGGTCATTCGGACGTGTTTTGGTTAGGTTTTTGATCGAAATCGTATTTGGAAGAAATTTGAAGTTCTTAGGCTTGAATCTTTGATTAAATCGGTTTCCGGTGTTGTTTTAGTTGTTTTAAGGATTGGTACAAGTTCATTAGGTGGTATTGGTGCTTTTGGTTGAGGTATCGGGGGCCTCGGGATGATTTCGGGTGGTTAACGGAGAAAATTTCTAAGTGTTGCAGCAGCTGGTATTTTTCTTTCTGGTATTTTCGCTTCTGCGGCCTGGGAACCGCAGAAGGCGGCCTTGGACGTCGCAGAAGCGACTTTTGGTCACCCTCCAGGAAACCGCAGAAGCGGTAGGAGTTCCGCAGAAGCGGATCCGCTTCTGCGAGATGAGAACCGCATGAGTGGAAGCTGGGATTTTTAAAGGGAGCCGCAGAAGCGGCCCGTGCTTCGCATAGGCGGGACCGCAGAAGCGGTATTCACTGTTCAGAAATAGCAATTTCGAAGGTTTAATTTCATAAGTTTGAAAAATCGATTGAGGGCTCGGGAGAAGGCGATTTTGAGTGGGTTTTGAAGAGAAAATCATTGGGTAACGTTTCTTTGATCTCTTTTTGTTATACTTTATCATTATATAGTCAAATACATCATGGGAATTCGAATTTTGGACCAAAAATTGGATAATTTGGGTTAAAACTTCATTGGCTAGACTATTGAGTTTTGAGTGGGCATTTGACCTCCAATTTAGGAGATTTTTATATGGTTAGACTCGTGAGAGTACGAGGGTTCTAAAAATATGAAAATTATTCGATTCCGAGACGTTGTCTTGAGGGGCATTTTGGTCATTTTATCTATTTTCGCGCCCTAGCTTTAATTTTAATAGTGGAATCGGTTGTTTGCAATATTATTTACGATATGTAATTGAATTGAATAGATTTGGGCCATTTGGAGTCGGATACTCGTGGCAAAGGCGTGGTTTCTATTGATATCGAGCCGGTTCGAGGTAAGTGGCTTGTCTAACCTTGTGTGGGGGACTTTTCCCCTTAGGATTGTTTCTTGATATTTGAGTGCCTTGTACGTGAGGTGACGAGCGCGTACTTGAGCCAATTGGTGAAAATCCGGTTTTCACTTAAGTTGTTGATATTTAGTTTTCTTTCCTACTTGCCTTATCCTACTTGAAGTTATACTTGTGCTAGATTTGGTAAGCATATTTAGCTGACTTAACTGCCTAATTGCTTAAGTTGTTTGACTGTACTACGTGAAGCATGCTAGGCTAATCCTATCTGTTGCTCTGTCTTTCGTACTTTATTCCTTGGTTTGTTTCTGGCTGTGGTTGCGCATTCACATTGGGACTACGGATGTGGGATTCCGCTAGCTCCCCCCTTGTTTGTTTACTTTGGCACTACGGGTTCGATTCCCGGTAGATCCCCCTGCACTTTTACTTTGGGACTGCGGGTTAGATTCCCGATAGATCCCCCTACATTTTGATGGTTGGACTACGGGACGGTATCCCGGAAGATCCTTCGGTTTGGTATATGAGTTGGACTACGGGACGGTATCCCGGGAGATCCACTGGACAGTTGAGGAAAGGGCTACAGGACGGTATCCTGGGAGACCCTCATTGTTATCATTGGTATTGAGTTGTATTTACTCTGTGTTCGCTCTGTCCTTGTTGTGGTTGTTATTGTCTCGTTGACCTGCCTTATTTCACTGCTGTATTTATTATTTCTGTCAGATTATTATACTGTTAATTATTGTTATTACTATATTTTGTCTCAGTATGGCCCTGACCTTCCTCGTCACTACCCAACCGAGGTTAGGCTTGATACTTACTGAGTACCGCTGTGGTGTACTCATGCCCTTCATGCGCATGTTTTTCATGTGCAGATCATCCAGGTACCTCTACTAAGGCGCACTAACAGTGAGGCAGGAGGACTACGGAGAATTCGAGGTAGATCTGCTGCGTCCGCAGACCGACGAGTGTCCCTCTTACTTTATCTCTAGTACTTAGTTTTTTTCTTCTTCCGGTTGTTAGATATTCTGGAGTTTGGAGCCTTTACTTTTCGCTTCTGTAGCCTGTGTTGCCCGTGAGTTTCCGGATTTTGGGGATTTTTTTGAACTTGTGATATTGAGTTGTACATGCCGAGCGGCATTCAGTACAGTTTCTTTTAGTATTTAATTTGGTTTCCTCTATTTTTCCGCAATTATTATATTTCTGCAATATTTGGCTTACCTGGCCGTGGGGACTAGGTGCCGTCATGACATGTTCACAGTCGGTGAACTAGGGTCGTGACAATATGCTGATCGAGGGAGCTTCAAATGGACTAGGATATGCTGGGCAGATATGGAACAAAATGATCAATTCACTAGGCAACATAAGACCACACTGGAAAACTGAGTTAAAGTGAAACCTTAGAAAAGAAGCAGAAGGAGAAGAAGAAAGAAAGAAACAATGAAAAGAAGGGGTGTAACATGTGGAGTACGTACTGACCTTGATTATTACTCTCAGTAGATAGACGATT
Source organism: Nicotiana attenuata (assembly GCF_001879085.1). Taxonomy (NCBI): domain Eukaryota; kingdom Viridiplantae; phylum Streptophyta; class Magnoliopsida; order Solanales; family Solanaceae; genus Nicotiana; species Nicotiana attenuata. The sequence goes on along the minus strand of NW_017671950.1, from coordinate 199,197 downwards.
GATTAGTTGTACAACAGCTTGTTGTGCAGAGGAAGCTTCTCCAGGTGAACGAGCATTGAAAGCTAGCATGTTGGGATCAACCCGTAAATCTGGATTCAGATGCTTAAGTTGTGAAATGATTTTAACTGCAACTTGTAGTTCGATGGCATCTTTTTGTGCATTGAACTTTTCCTACAATTGCTCCATCCTTTCTTCCATTTCTTCCAATTTTTGCTCCATTACCTCATCAGTAGAACTTGAGGTTCCAAAATCTCCCACTTTTCTTTTTAAGGAAGTCTTGGTAACCCCACGTCCATACAATCTTAGGCGACCTGGATGCTCAGGTCCCATGACAGATGCAAATGCATCAACTGATTGACTTCCATCTTCACTTTCTTGTGTTGATTGTATTTTTTCCATTTTAGCCTACATGACCAAATTGAGTAATTATTAAATCAGAAAGTATATGACACTAAGTCAATAACTAAGAACAGACAAATGATAACAACAAACTTTAAATTAATAGCTCGTACAATTTTAGTAAGTGTATCCGCATACGAGGCCTTGTATACTCGATCGGGTTTTCTTTTTCGTGTAGCCACAAAGATATCCTTGCTTGATAGAGGCTCAGAAGTTTCTTTCTTTTTTTCCTGATTATATAAAAAGTGGTATAAAAAAATTTCAGATTAAAGTTAATAAGTTCATATCTAAAAGAATAATAAGAAAAAAATATCAAACCTCGTATATTCGAGCAAAACTTTTTTTGCCAGTAGTGTGTGGATATTTTAACTTTTTGCGATTCTCGGTATTGGTTTGGGACATTTTCTGCAAATCAGCCAATGAATACAGAGTTGTCCAGTTCAGTTGTCCCAACAGATTCAAATCAAGCTTAAGTTGTACACTAAGTTATGTAACTTAAGTGCATTTGATGTATAAAGATAGTTCAGTGATTTCTAATTAAACATAAACCAGACATTCTCAGCAAATCATGGGACAGTACTAAGTTTTACCTTGTAGGCAGAAGAGTTCCAATAATTAAGAAGATCCCTAAATTGAGATTCAGGAACATCAACCGGCCTATTCTCCATTCGAAGCTCGTCATTCTCATAGGCTTTATAATGGTCATTCAATAATTGATTCTTATACTTTCTCCAAGCATTCTGAATTGAATCAAAAACCCACCTTTTTGCTGCATCAGGAATGTCATATTTTCCCTACAAATTTGGTACAGTTAGGTTAGTGTAAAAATATGAAATATCTACACAGAATATTGCAAACTTCATACCTTGATATATTTCCACATATCTTCTTTTGTTTCAAGTTTCCTCCAATTAAACATATTAAGAGGACAAAAGGCCGCATTCCTTGCCAATGTGCCAAGGAAACTACCCAACTCTGCTACAACATCATGAGTAGGACCTATGGGTTGATTGTTCTCGTTTAGCACAATTAGCTTGCGTTCTTTCCTACCATGAACACTTGGCATCAGAGTTTTGCCTCTTTTTCTTTTTTCGGCAGAAGCACCTGCATTAATATTAAGTAAGAATAATAACCATATATCCCGTCAATATTGTTTTTTAATTTGACAAAATAAAATTTATATGTTCTTGCCTTGTTCCTCGGATTGTTCATTTGTTTCATTATTGGAAGAATCCTCAAATTGTTCATGTACGAGTGGTGGAATCCAGTGGCAGTTGCTGCAATTGTTCACGTACTGCTTGTGATGCAAGAGAGGTAGAGTTCAGTGAATTTTGCTGCACTTGTTCATGTACAGTTTGTGCTGGAGGAGAAGCAGAAGGCAGAGGCAGTTGAAATAATTTTTCTTGCACTTGAGCTCCTAATCGCGGAAGTTATTTTTCAATTAAATTCAGCTGATGCTTGTCATTTGTCCTTGTAGCTTGAACAACTCTTTTTTGTTTTCAACGATGAAATTTTTTGGTTCAGCAAAGATGCAAGTGATCCGGCTGCAATGCAATTTTTAGCTTTTTTGTATTTACTTGAGTGTCCTTCCTGATTCATGACTATTCAAATTCCTGTCAAATTCAGAAAATTAAATAAGAAATAAGTTTATTTGATATAAGTAATGCTGGTATACACTTTGATGCTTCCTTTGACAACATACTAGCTGTAACCGGTAACAATGGACTAACTGAATCCAACATTTCTTATCAATCCTAATACATTGCTCAGCAACACATAAGGAGACAGTACCAACTACAACACAAGTAACAAAAACAGCTCCAACACATAAGAATCCAACATTTTCACTGAAATAAAGTATCATCGAAGTGCATGAACTTCTTAAGAGAGTAATGAGTAACCAAAGTGAAGCATGTCAAAATTCATCGATGAGCACTTCTCAAAACATGAAACAAAGTGCAGTACACTGCTGGAGTCAGAAAATTAAATTTAGATTTCTTAATGACGAATTCACCTACCTCTATCAAACACAAATGAAGAATTCTGATTTCCTGATTTACTGATGTATATTAACGTCACCAAGAGCTGCTAAAATACTAGAAGATCCCAAATCCTGCAAAATTGAACCATGTTAGACTAAAATACTAAAGAAAAAAAAATTATTAAAATTATATAAACAAGAGTAATTATAAAATATTGACAAAAAAATTATTACTCACTCTAAACAGAATATATTTAAAAGAATTTCAGAAGTTTCTTCTTTCATCATCTGATTCCATCCAGTCCCAATCAGTATCATCAAACTCATCCTCCTCTTTCGATGTTTCTATAATTGTATCATGTGAATGTTGCGCATTAGATGGAATTTCAACGACATCAACGGGTACATCGTCTCTTGAGCACCTAACGTCAACATGAACTAATCCACTTAAGGAACCAATGTCATCATTAGGCTCCCTCCAAAATGCATCTTCAATATTGGGGCAATTCTCTTCCTCTAAATCATATAAATCAACAGGGTCTTTATTCCTTGTATAATAAACATCTTTCTCAACAGGATCCTCCACATAAAAAACTTGATAAACTTGTGATGCTAACACAAAAGGGTCATCTGTGCTACATAATTTCTTAAAGTGCACACGGGTTAACCCGTATTCATCTATTTCATTACGAAACCAGTCGCATCTAAATAGTACAACACTAAAACAACCCCAATAATCAATCTCAATAATATCCTGAATAGCTCCATAATAGATAACCTCATCATCGATGGAATTTTGGTCCCTAGAGCTAGCAAAGCTATCGGTTGTTGCTAATAAAGTCACTCCACTGTTTTAAGACTTGCATCGGGAATCTCGTTCTACAGTATGAAATCGATATCCATTAATGAAATATGCACTATATCTTTTGGCGATTGCATTAGGCCCTTTAGCTAGCCATCTTACATAATCGGGCACTTCAATATTTTTAACTTTCTCAGCAAACCAATTGTTGAATTCCCGACTATGATTTCTTGCCCTTTCCCATGCATTTAATCTACTGCGATTACCAATTAAATTCTGCAATCATGAATATTTCAAGATCAATCATATCATTAAAAATGAAGTATAGAATAAGTGTTATATAACTTATCTTACTCGATAAATTTTTCCACTTGTTCATCTCCAGTATTGAACAGAGCATATCGATGTGCTTCATAACATAACTGTGGATCCATGTGAAAAGTATTTTTCTTCTTACTTCCAATTGGATGGCCTATAACAGGGGATATGGATGACAAATTTTGAGGGCACTCATCATCTACAATTGGGTATCTACTGAATCTTGTCTTCACACTGTCATGTAGGTATCTTGAACAAAAAATCAAACACTCTTCTGCCAAAAATCCCTCTGCTATCGATGCTTCTGGACAAGATCGATTACGAACAAATGCCTTGTATTTACATAAGTTCCTCTCAATGGGATACATCCAACGAAGATGAGCTGGACCCCCAAGCTTAATTTCATTCACCAAATGAATAGGCAAATGTGGCATTATATCGAAAAATGTTGGATGAAAAATCTTTTCAAGCTCACAATTTATTTCAACAATTTCAGAGTTCATTTTTTCAAGATCTCTTCGCCTTATGACCTTACTACATATGGCTCTAAAAAAATTACCCAACCTAATCAAGGCCAATGAAACACTCTTGGGCAACGTCTTTCTAACAGCAACCTAGAGCAAGTAATGCATTATAAAATGAGCATCATGACTCTTGTACCCTGATATTTTCATCTCCTTCACTTGCACGCGTTCTGAAATATTTGAAGCACAACCTTTTGGTAACTTGGCATTTTTTATGACGGTACAAAATATACTTTTCTGTTTTGGTTCCATGTAGAAAAAAGCTTTAGCCAAACTCACTGATCCATCATCATCTTCTCTTGGTGGTAACTCCTCTCGTATCCCCATTTCTTTTAAGTCATAGCGAGCATTTACATGATCCTTTGACTTTTTTTCTATTTCCAATAAAGTCCCAAGCAAACTGTCACATATATTTTTCTCGATGTGCATCACATCAAGATTGTGCCTCAATTTGTTATGCGCCCAATATAACAATTCAAAAAAAATAGATTTTTTTCCACGGACCCTTGTTATCCCGAGGTCTTTTCTTTTTGCCCTTTCCAAAAATATTGTGGAATTCAAGCAGCTCTTGAAACACTTCTACACCCGACAAAGGAGTAGGTGCAGGTNTGTGCATAATTACAAGTCGGGGCATGCCAACCTACCCCTTGGTGCTCCATCCTGAAAGCATTGCTAATGCTGAAAAATCACTAACTGTCCACAACAAGGCTGCACGCATTTGAAATGTTTGCTTTGTCTCAGCATCATATGTTTCTATCCCAGTTTCCCATAGTTCCTTCAATTCTGCAATAAGTGGTTGTAAGTACACATCTATATCATTTGCTGGAGATGAAGGACCTGGAATGATCATTGACAACATGATATATTCTGGCTTCATGCAAATCCATGGTGATAAATTATAGTTCATTAACATGACAGGCCACGTGCTATGAGATATGCTCATGGTTCGAAATGGGTTGAAACGATCACTCGAAAGACCCAACCTAACATTACGTGGATCTTTGGAGAAGTCAGGATGTAGAGAATCGAAATCCTTCCAAGCTTCTCCATCAGCAGGATGCCTAATATTCCCATCATTAGGTCGTTCATTAGCATGCCATCTCATTGCAATGGCTGTTTCAGGACACATGAATATCCTCTGAAGCCTAGGCTTCAAGGGAAAGTACCTTAAAACCTTTGCAGGAACTTTAGAACTTGTATTAGTCAAGGCACGATTAGAACTTTTCCATCTAGAAGACCCACAAACAGAGCAATTATCGGCATTTGCATTGTTATTCCAAAATAGCATGCAATCATTAGGGCATGCATGTATTTTTTCATAATGAAGACCCAAATCTTTTATCATATTTTTAGCATTGTTGAAAGACTCTGGCAGCTTAGCAAAAGGAAATGCCTCTTTTAACAACTCTAACAAGTCTGAAAAGGCTACATTACTCAGCCCATGCAAAGACTTAAACAAGTGCAACCAGATGGTGAAACTCAGTTTACTAAAGTTTTTACACCGGGGATATAACTCTTGTTTCCCTTCCTCTAATAATTTAAAAAATTTCTTAGCATCTTCAGATAGAGCCTCTCTCATCCCTTCTTCTTGTACCGGCTCACCTTTTACATTTCTGAATGTATCATGAAGTAATCCATCAATATCATCACACATGTTAGCACCTTCATCATTATTGCTTTGATGAGGTGTAATTATAGAGGAAAATCCTTCACCATGGAAAATCCATTCGGTGTAACCATCAACAAAGCCATTAACGACCAAGTGATCCTCCACCACATTTCTATAATGCCAATAGCGATTAATGCACTTTTGGCAAGGGCATAATATTTTATTTCCTTGGGAAGCTCGTTCAAATGCCTTATCAAGAAAATCATTCACTCCACGTATATACTCATCCGTCCATCTTAGGAGATGCATCCAACTTTTATCAACACTATCCATGAAAATCCTATACGACAAAAGTAATCAACAAAATTAACTCAATAAACCAAGATACATACTAATTTGACATGACCAAAACATAAAGGGGATGAAGTCAAAGAGTTACAAATAGTAAAGCAATTTTTGCATTGAGAAAGAATTATAAAATCATTAGAGAAGAGATCTGTTCTTAGTGTCAACGAAAGTTCAACATGGCTTGGAGAGTTAATGAGTTGATGTTGGATATAATAAGAATGAAAGTAGTTTCTGGTTGACATCTATAGTTGTGTAGTGAATCAAAGAAATCAAGCATGCTATTCTCATCTCTAACTAGTGTTGAAAATAGCGTGAAGCGAGGAAAAGCGACAACCCCCATTTTACGAAAAGCGATAAGCGAAGCGGAATGTTAAAAAAAAAATTAAAATAAATACGGCATAGACAACACATGTAATTGTAAGCAAATGTTCAATACTTGAATTAAAAAACTAAAGAGTAGCATCAATTAAAGCACAAAATGATAAAGGCAATAAGAACTAAGAATAAAAAATATATCATTGGGCAGAAATTGGGCAGAATCTGGGCAGAAATGGGGCAGAATTTTTCTGAAAAAATCGCCAGCATTTCGGCGCTTTTTGGACGTTTAGAAAGAAAAAAGAAAAAGAAAAAGAAGAAGAAGAAGAAGAAGAAGAAGAAGAAGAAGAAGAATGAAAATAAAAACATACCTGTTGAAAATTGAAAGCTGTTTTTGAGGAAGAAAAGGCTGGTTTAGAACCCTAGTTTGCTGCTGAAGAAGTGTCTAAAACAGAAGACTCAACGATTTGGGTCTTTTAATTGAAAATGACTCGTTTGGGCCTTTTAATTTAAGAAGCGATCGCTTCTTCCTCTCCCGACAGCTTCATCGCTTCTCGCTTTTTAGAGAGAAGCGGTCGCTTTTCTGTACCTGAGCCGCTTTTAGTTGGGGTAGCGACCAACCCATCGCTCCGCTTCGCTTCTCGCTTAAAGTGAGGAAGTGGACGATTTTTTTTAACACTGTCTCTAACATCCTCTAGGTTGCACCAAAAAGCCATACACATGAGTATTTCATTTTCTGTACAAGTTGGTGCTAGTACATCGTCCATCTATATTTCTCATATTCCATCAGTAGCTCTTTAGATTGTTACTAATAGACTCCCATTAGGAGCAGAAGTCAGGCATCATCTACCACAATTCAAGCGAATGGGATTCATTCCGTACGAATAAATGCGGGTCGCATTTCACAAGCGTGTGTTTTGCGGTGCCACTTCTGTTATTCCCTAACTCTTGTGTTTGTTCATTTACCAATGAAAATTGAAAAGAAAAGAGTTATCAGCTTCCTGTCCAGGTTTTTCTTCTTTACACTAAGAAGTTCAAGCTTAATAGAGCTTTGACTTAGCTTCACAAAGATTCAATTAAATAAGACAAAGAAAAGACTAGCGACCAAATCACTATTATCTCATGAAAAAGTTATCTAGACTGCTAGCATTATACGAGGTAGTGAGGTCAGAAACGACCAATAATCATTCGTCATGTAGAATATTTGATTCTTTTTTCTAACTCTCAATAAGCATTATTTGATTCGTCAAGGAATTAACAGAGATGGTGTATTTTTCGTCAAAGAAGCTGACAGATATGTGGTTTCAATTCAAGTACACTTTGGAGGATATGTATAAAGGGGCCATTGAGACTTGTCGAAAGAAGCATTTGCTTCCCTTTTGTACCCGAATCACTACTGATAATGGACGTGACAAAGAAGCCAGAAAATAGTGAACTATGTAGAGCAAAGTTTCAACTTTAGAAAAGCAGGCAATGTCTACTGATGACAAAAAAGAAAAGTACAATAAAGTATTGGGACTTTAAGACTAAGTGATAACCTTGCTATAAGTGATCTGACCTAAACTTTGAACGCCAGAAATTCCAGAATCTCCACCAGCAGAATTCTAGGAACATAAAAAAGAAAGATGAAAAAAATATTTTACTTACTATCTTCCCATTCTTAAGAACAAGTAAATACAACAATTACCAAAGAAGGAAACAGAAGCATTATCATTCGTAATCTAAATACTGAGTAAATCAAAGGCACGCAAGAGAACATACTGCCCAAGTGAAAAGAAATAGGAACAATTAAAGGAAAAATAATTCTACCAACAATTGATATATCCATCGATTTTTATTTATTTATCTATTTTGCAAACCCTACTTCTCTAGGTTTTACAGCTATTAGGAGTACAATCCAAACAAAACAAAAACCTAACCCTTAAACATTAAGGGTGAAAACCAAAATCAGGAAATAATGAACCACATTATTTCACTTATTGCACATTTCAACAAACAAAAGAGACACCTAACTTCCTCTTAATACCCAGAAGTGTGAATCATAGCTACTTTCGGCTCGAACTACATATAGATATAGAAAAAAGGCATTTTGTCACAGAAATTAACTTCCTTCAAAATACTAAAACGAAAATTTTCATTTTTGATGAAGTCCAAAGTAAGCAAAGCATTTCGACTCTAACCAATGTAACAGAGGAAAGGAGCAAGAAATAAAATTCCATCTGACCAACAATCACGGCAAATAGCTGAGATTAACATACCTCTCAGGATAATCAGAAGACATGCACCAACAATAGCCCTTTTTAAAGAACCTCTACAATCAAGAATTGCGCTTGTTTCACGAAAACCTAGCTTTGTTCTTCTCTGTTGTCTTTGTATTTTCTTCTTCTTGATCTCTGGTTTATCAAATTGCTCTATTCGTTGAGTTTATTTTTTGGAGTGTGGTTTATTTGAAGATCTTACACATCCGTTTGGACAGCTTCTCCGATTCGAGCATAATTTTGATTTTGGAATTTGGGGATTTAGGGAATTTTCTTCTATCCTTGAGATGAATCTATAAGGAGAATGAAATACATTAGAGGTAGAGAGGATTTTGAGATGAATCTATTTCTGGATTTTAGGATTGAAGAGAGGATTGTTTCTGGATTTTAGGAGTGAAGAAAGGATTTTAATGGAATAAAGCTTGAGAGAAAAAAGAAGGAGATGGGTCGTTAATTCCCGATGTATCTAATGACGGTGGGTGGATTTGCTGGGAAAAGGGGTTTTAATTTTTACATAATTAAAATTAATTATATCAGTCTATTGGAACGGTTTAAGGACCGTAGCGGAAAATTATTCTATGGCAACGGTTCCACTACAATTGGAACGGTTTGATAGTCATAGTGTGCCGATATCACCCAAGTGTTATGGTAACGGTTGTAACCGTTACTATAACCTATCTATGGCAACGGTTAGTGAACCGTTGCTAAGAAACTGTTGCCATAGGTCCATTTTCTAGTAGTGATAAAAGAAGCTACAATATCACAATTTAATCATCAAAGTTCGTCCTATTCCAACATCGCGGTTCCAGGTGTTGTTTCTTTTACTAATATCAACATCTTTTGCTATTTCGTATTTTGCAAGCACGTTTGCATGCATATCAATAATTTATTTTTATTGTTGCATCAACAATTTTTTATTATATAGTTTTTATTTCATGTTTTTGACTTGGCTAATTTCACATCTGTAAAATAATATTTTTCATTTAGGATTTAAATAATATTAAATTACTAGATGTTAGTTTCATTTCGGGTGTAGATAATACTATTAAATTCCTAAAATATTAGGCGTTGCTACATAGTTTAAAGGATGAAAGATTTAATAGTCAAAATTTAGTAAAAATACCTAAATATAATATAAAAAATAATTATACGAATTTTTATCTAATTTTAAGTATATTTTTAAGGATAATGAGATTAGAAAACTCAAACACTTGAATAAGACAAAATTAGATTATCGTCTACATGCCAAGTGTTTTATTTGTCATAAAGAACATATATGAATATGTTGTAATAATATAATTATTACATAAAGGGTATGTTCGGTACGAAGAAAAATATTTTACATGAAAATATTTCAAAAGCTTGTTGTGTTTTAAAATTTTATTTTATAACTCAATCACATAAGTTAATATTATTTACGTAAATTATTTTAAATTTTATCGTCAGTATGGTTACACGCGCAAAGCGTGTACCCTAATACTAGTATAGACTAATTGTATAAAGAATTATTTTTTTACACGATCAATGTAGTTTAATGTATTATGACGTACTACTTATCATGTCATCAGATTCATTTTATCATAGAAACTTATCAATAATTATCTTATAATGACCTAATTGTGTTAACTTTTTTTTCACGACATGAAACTTTGACACAACTATAAAAGATTAAAAGTGTACTGTCATTCCCAAAACGTAAAACAAGTCTATAAATATCTTTTGTTAATTACTAAAGAAAAGCAATTTAGTTTCCTATATATTTGGCCAAATATAGACCAGGTTCTTCGGCTATATATGTTTATATGAGGCAAAGGTCAAGTGGCAAAAATAAAAATTCTTCCTTTTTTATCGACTGTCCTCAAGTTTGTTTTGGTGAAATTTACCTCTAATAATATGACTTTCAAATCTTCACCGAACAAATGAATTTGGTTTGTTATTGTCTCTTAATGAAGGCTTTTCTCTTGTCACCTTCTCTTCTTCTTTTTCCTTTACCAATTCTTCATCACCCCTTTGGACATGGCCATAAACCTATCATTCTAATTGCAAATATTATAAGGATTGAAGAGAGAAGGCTTAGACAAGAGAAAATCAAAGCTAGTTTAGATTATATTTTGAAGAAATAGAGGAAAGGAAATTATTATTTAAGGTGGCGAAAAGATGAATGACTTGTTTTCTCCTTCGTTAAAAAAATATCAGGACCTGAAACAACAGGTCCAGATGGATGATCTGGAAGCCGGGGCCGGAGGAGGGTCCGGCCTCGACCCTTCCCAGAATGAAAGCATTGATCTTGCTAAATTCTTTGAAGATGTAGAGAATGTGAAAGAAGATATGAAAGATGTTGAGAAGCTTTATAAAAGATTACAAGAATCAAATGAAGAGAGCAAAACTGTGCATAGTGCCAAAACTGTGAAGGAAATTAGGTCTCGAATGGACAATGATGTGACACAGGTATTGAAACGAGTTAAGATCATCAAAGGAAAGCTTGAAGCTTTGGAAAAATCCAATGCAGCTCATAGGAAAATTCCAGGTTGTGGTCCAGGATCCTCTGCTGATCGAACGAGGACTTCTGTAGTTAGCGGTTTAGGGAAGAAATTAAAAGTTCTCATGGATGATTTTCAAGCATTGAGAGCAAGAATGAATTCAGAATACAAGGAAACGGTGGCGAGAAGGTACTGTTAAATTGTATATTAATTTTATCTAAAAGTTTAAACTATTAGAGAGAGAGCAAGCGACTTCCTATCTCTTATATCTTTGAGCACATTCCCTATCTATTAGTAAGTTTTTCAAAAGGCTTTCCTCTAAGTCCTTTATAACTCTAACTAATATATACAACAAGGATATGGGCGTTAACGAGCATGAAAACGAACGCGCTAAGGAGCAACGGCTTTTGCACAACAGCTACGCCCTTACTTCATGCCTTGTTTTTCGCTAAGAAACTAATCTAAACAGAAACTGTATTTTATATCAAAGTCAACTTTCTCCCTTTTTGGTTTAGTGAAATAAGGGCCTGGCAACCCAAGTTGCTAACTCTTCACTTTTGGTGTCGCACCTGTGTCAACACGATATGGGTGAGAGTGTGGGTAAGGGATCCATACCGAATCTGGTCAACCGATTTTGGGAACTTTAACCAAATTTGGCGGAGCAATTCGGGACAGATACAGTAATTTCTTAAGTAAAACAAAAGATATGGTGAAACTGAAGAAAATGGAATACCTTGTATATAAAATTACTTTGCTAGTCCTTTTCCTTTTATCTCCTTCTCAGATTCTCATCTTGATTAATGTTTCTCCTAATTCTCGGAATACCTTGTAAGTTTTCACATAACGTCTCATAATTTAGACATGTTTTTATAACTTTATTTTTAGATATTTGAATAACGTTTAGCCGAAACCCCACACCCGTATCCGTACCCCCGAATCTTAAAATTTAGATCATGAAGGATCTGACCACTAGATCCGCACCCGTATCGGACACCCGCACATGAGTCCGAGCAACTTAGCCTGCAACCTTGCTTCAACTTGCTTCACCTATATCTTTCTATTTTCTCAAATGGACTTGTTCATAGATCTTGAAACTAGCTCAACATTCATTCTCAATAAATCTATTTGTTTACTTATTTATGTCTTCAACAGGTATTTCACCGTGACAGGAGAGAAAGCAGACGATGATCTGATAGAGAATTTGATATCAAGTGGAGAGAGCGAGTCGTTTCTCCAGAAGGCGATTCAAGAACAAGGAAGGGGACAAATTATGGACACCATATCAGAAATTCAAGAAAGACATGATGCTGTAAAAGAAATTGAGAAGAACTTAATTGAGCTACATCAAATTTTTCTAGACATGGCTGCATTAGTGGAAGCACAAGGACAACAATTGAATGATATAGAGAGTCATGTGGCACATGCAAGTTCATTTGTTAGAAGAGGTACTGATCAACTCCAAGAGGCTAGAGAGTTACAAAAAAGCTCAAGAAAATGTACTTGCATTGCCATTCTCCTTATCATTCTGCTTATTGTTGTCCTTACTTTTCCACTTTGGTCACCTTTAATTACTAGCCGATTATAGAAAATATTAAAAAGAAAAGACCCTTTGGAAATATTATTCATTGTAAGAATTTCTTTTCTTTATTCATTGTCATCTCGCCTTTTGTTTTGTGACAATACTTATAGAAGTAACTTCTGTCATATTAATGGCTTGCTTCATTTTGTACATACATAGTTATATCCTTATATTAATCTGTGTAATCATTGTGCCGGTAGAGAGAAAACAGTGCGATATGTTTGAATGTGAATAGTGATGTACGCAGAATTTTGCAAGCATATTATCATAGCTCGACTGGCCTGTGGATTTAGGATGTAAAAGTTCTAAGGCTTTACTTCTTTCCAATTGATGTATTTTTATAGTAGACATGAATAATTTAAATGATGGAGTTTTGAGCCGAGGTGCATGCAACCTTGTTTGCATGGTATAAATGATCCCAATAATTTTGAGATGGAGCATATTAGTCCATTTAGGTAAACAACTAAGTGCACCATTTAGTCTCTTTGCATGGGTGCCGCAGAAACTATTAGTCCAATTCTAAAAAAAATATATACATAAAATACCTAATTTGGCGAAAAGACCATGGGTTCACGTGCCCCATATACTTGTCATAAATTCACGCATGGGAGCAGAGAGTTTTTAATATAAAGGGAAAGAAAGCTCTTTATATATATATATATATATATATATATATAGTTTTTTTAATGTTCCAATTTTTTACTTTTTACTCCTTCATTAGATAATATCGATTATAAAAAGATTATTAACAACTTTATATCTCAAAAGCTAGAATAATATATTTCAAACAAAAATATATTTTATAATTAACTTCTTTTTAAAAATTTAGACCTCATATTAAATTTTGGCTTTAGGCCCCAATTGTGCTTGAGCTGCCACTGGTGCGCGCACACACACGTATACAATGAAGTAAACGGTAAAGATTTAAAAGGTGAATCCACCAAATCAAAATTTTGAATCCCCCTCTACTTTTGCGTGTAGTATTTTGCTTACCCGTTGGATCTGAATATTTTAAGTGAGGTACGATTTCTACGATTTTTATCTATTTCTGATGTTTTGTGCAGTTTGTTGTTGTTGCCATTTCTAGGATTTGAGAAATTTCCTATTAAATCTAGAGTTTATTAACATTTGACAGATATAAAAAAAAACTACTTACTTTTGGCAAACTTATAGAGGATTAAAACTGCTAAAAAATTTATACGTTATATATTTAAGGGACCCTTTTAGTATATCCCCAAACATAAAGGACTATTTTTATCATTTTCTCTAGTAAAAGCAGCCCAACAAATGTAGGAAAAGCGCTAAATTTCAAAAAAGGCACTCGAACTGCTGATTTTCTTCCTCAGCAGTGTATGTCATGTTCTTGAAACTATTTATCAAACGCCATTACAGCTCTATTACTTCCCTCACAAATCCTCCTTCCAAAGAATCCGAAATAATCCAACTTTGCAGGTCAGGTTTACTATCTCAATCTCTAAACCTTCTCAATACCATTAACAAAATCTCCTCAAAACCAATATTATACGCCACATTAATACAAGCATGTACGAAAGCCCATTCATTCAATCACGGGCTTCAATTCCATGCCTACGTCATCAAAACGGGCCTCGAAAATGACCGTTTTGTCGGGAACAGCTTGCTTGCTTTGTATTTCAAATTGGGTCCCACTTTTTCGGAGACTCGTAGGTTCTTTGATGGCCTGTTGTACAAGGATGTTGTTGCTTGGTCTTCAATGATAACTGGGTATGTTAAAATAGGAAAGCCTAATGTTTCTTTGAAATTGTTTGGGGAAATGATAGGTTTGGGTTTTGAGCCAAATGGGTTCACTTTGTCTGCTGTGATTAAAGCTTGTTCTGAAATTGGGATTTTGAAATTGGGCCGTGGGTTTCATGGTGTTGTGATTACCCGTGGATTTTATGAGAATAATGTGATTGTGAGTGCGTTGATCGATATGTATGGGAAGAGTTATGAGTCTGGTGATGCAGTTAAACTGTTTGATGAATTGCCTGAACCAGATGCTGTTTGTTGGACTTCGGTTATTTCGGGTCTTACGAGGTGTGAAATGCATGAGGAGGCTTTGAGGTTGTTTTATTTAATGCATAGGAAGAATGGGTTGTCACCGGATTTGTTTACGTTTGGGAGTGTTTTGACTGCATTGGGTAATTCGGGTAGGTCGAGGCAAGGTAGAGAAGTTCATGCTAAGATTGTGACAAGTGGACTTTGTGGGAATGTTGTTGTCGATAGTAGTTTAGTTGATATGTATGCAAAATGTGAGCTGGTTGATGAGTCTCGGCGTGTTTTTGACCGAATGGCTAAGAGGAATTTTGTGTCATGGTGCGCGTTGATGGGCGGATACTGTCAAAAGGGTGACTTTGACGTTGTCATCGTGCTTTTTAGGATGATGGGGGAGGTTGATCTTTATAGCTTTGGAACTGTTCTTCGTGCCTGTGCAGGGTTGGCAGCTTTGAAGTCGGGGAAGGAAGTTCACTGCCAGTATTTGAGGAGAGGTGGCGGGAACGATGTTATTGTGGAATCAGCTCTTGTTGATCTCTATGCAAAATGTGGCTTTGATAATTATGCCTATGTCATTTTTCGCCAAATGAAGGTTAGGAACTCGGTTACTTGGAACTCGATGATATCTGGATTTGCTCAGAATGGGAAAGGCACAAAAGCTATTGCAGTATTCGAGGAGATGATTAGTGAAGGTGTTAAGCCAGATTATATCAGCTTTATCGCGGTTCTTTTTGCTTGTAGTCACAGCGGTATGGTTGATGAAGGGCGAAAGTATTTTCTCTCAATGATTAATGAGTATGGTATCAAACCTCATATTGAGCATTATAGTTGCATGGTTGATCTTCTTGGTCGGGTTGGAGAGGTAGAAGAAGCTGAAAGCTTGATTCAAGGTGCGGAATTCAGAAACGATGCTTCCCTTTGGGCTACCTTACTTGGCGCTTGTACTAGTAGTACAAATCCTACTGTTGCGGAGCGTATTGCAAAGAAAATGATGGAACTAAAACCTGATTATCATTTGAGTTACGTTCTTCTAGCAAATGTGTACAGAGCAGTAGGCCGGTGGGCTGATGCTCTTGAGATTCGGCGGCAGATGCAAGAAAAAAGAGTGAATAAGATAACCGGAAAGAGCTGGATTTAAACGAATACTATCAGGTTATAGCCTTTTCAGTGAAGAACTCTATCAGGTTGCCCCTACAAAGACTTTCCTGAAAGCGCTCAAGATGATAACACGGATACATGATAGCACATTTATCAATTTTATTCCTTTCAGGATGACCCTTGTTACAAACTGCAACTTGTAGTCCTCGCTTATATGTATTCCTTGGACTGAGGTAAGCATGCAGTATGAAGACCAGTTGTCAGAGTATCCAGCATTATAGACGTGTATAGCGGACACGTCACTGGATATAGAGATCTCAACCCATAATATTGATAGCCTTAAGGTTTCCTAATAGTTCAAAATGTAGGGACCTGACACATCTTGATCTCAGTCTTTTAGGAAAGGAAGAGTTTCTAGTGACACAAGCTTTTCGATAACATGACCGACCAAAATCGTGAGAATGCTTTCAGCTATGTGCAACATTGTGGAAATAGAATTGTCGAATTCTTTGAGATTATTTATAAACATTGACAGCAGAAGAAAAAAGCTGATTTTTTCAAAGCTTTCTTCCCTTAGTTGAACTTATCCTGTTACATCTTGAAATTGTATTGTCAATCACCATGAAATTTATCAGAGTTTCAAAGCTGATACTTTTATTAGGTTGCATCTCTTCTTTCCCCATATTAACTGAAAATGAATCTCTAGTATGAACCAAGAGATTCATACAAGAGCAAACTGTAATGCACTCTGTTCTTGAAGGATAAAAAGAGCAAACTGCAGCTTGTTGAAAAGTGCTGCTAACTAATTATTACTAGGTGCTGCTTAAATGGAATCTATAGTTCCTGTTTGGCTATAGATTTTAGTTACCTTTTTCCAAAAAAAAATTGAAAACATCGCTTGTTTTCTGAAAAACTGGTTTAGGGCAGTTTTTGGATGAAAAATGTTCTTTCAATCATAAAACTTCAACTTTTTTTCTAAATAAAATGCATACCCAAATACAACTTCAACTTCCAAAACTTATTCTTTTTCAAGTTTCAACAAAATCTATGTCCAAATGCTACATAGTTTGTGAGGGGTATTTTCTTTTCTGGGGCGGGGGGTGCTTGGTTTGGGAGGAGAGAAGTATTTCATTGTAATTTGCACAACAGCTCCGAGCCAGCATATAGTAAAAACAAAAACAGCAGAACATGCCAACATAAGCGCAACTCAAACATAAAACATTAACACTTGAGTTGGTGGGATGCGCCAGGCCCAAGCAATAGTGCAAGACCAGGGCGACGCGCAAAGGTCCAGATAGCAAGCTACCTTGATGAACCTTTCCCCTTAAAAAATTGAGTTAATATCGTGTGAGCCGATGGCTCACATATCAGATATTAAACTGATAAGAACAGATACTACACTTGATCTTAGCCAAAAGGCCGAGAAAGGTATGCTTTCCTTAGTGCTCGGGCCTCTGCTTCTATAATGTTTCTCAACTCTCTGTTTTTCAGTTTCTAGCGATGTGGGATTAACAAACCTTATTATATTACTCCTCTTAGTTCCCAGGAAGGAACTCCTTTTCTTTCCTTAAAGGATACCAAGGGGCAACTGCAGCTTGTTGAAAAGTAAAAAGTGCAGCTATAACTTCTTATTACTAGGTTTGATGTAAATAGAAGAGAAAAGACCCAAAATAGTCAGTTATCTTTGAGGTAAACATAAAACAATCCCTTGTATATTATATGGAGCACATTTAGGAACTTAAGAACGTAGTACAACTTGATGAAGGGCCGCATTGATAAAATTGACAGGAACTTTTGGAATACTATCTTGCTTAGTTGATCAATGATTCTCAAACTGGAGAAGAAGGCTTCCATCGGGTATCGAAATAACATAACCATGCATAGATGAATCCCGGAACTGGGGAAGTACCTTATGAATTTGATAAACTGTCATCTTGGAAATTATGAAGAATTTGTGTAGCAAAATAAGCTTTTCTGATTGGCTTGACAAAACCAAGAATGAAGCTTTTCTTCTTTCACATATGGGGCTGGACCCCACAAATCTCCTCCTCCAGTCCCATTCACCTGAAGGAGGTAACAGTCTCATTCACCTGAAGGAGGTAACACTGGAGATTCTAGTTTAAGTGCATGCCGACAAGTTCTTTGCATAGCTCGGACTTGTCTCTTGGTACTACCTTAGTCAGCATATTCAAAGGATTCTCACTTGTATGGATCTTCTTGACTTGTATAGATCCATCCTCTATTCTTTCTCGAATCCAGTGATATTTCACGTCGATATGCTTCGTCCTTGCATGATACATGGTGTTTTTGCTAAGGTCTATTGCACTTTGACTGTCACAATACGCGACATACTCGTTTTGATGTAGTCCAAGCTCTTGAAGGAACCGTTTCAGCTAAAACATCTCCTTGCCAGCTTCAGTAGCGGCAATATACTCTGCTTCAGTTGTAGAGAGTGCAACACACTTCTGCAACTTCGACTGTCATGATATAGCTCCCCTGAAAATGTGAACATGTATCTTGTAGTAGATTTACGGTTATCAAGATCACCTGCAATATCAGCATTCGTGTAGCCCTTCAAGATTGGATCAGATCCTCTAAAACACAAGCAATCTCCTACAGTACCTCTTAGGTACCTCAGTATCCACTTGACTATTTCCCAATGTTCCTTTCCTGGATTTTCAAGCAACCTGCTAACAACACCAACTGCATGAGCAATATCTGGTCTGGTGCATACCATTGCATACATCAAGTTTCCGGCTGCTGAAGAATAAGGAACTCTAGCCATGTTCCCTTTCTTCTCCACTGTTGTTTCACACATCTTCCTGCTCAACTTTAGATGATCAGCAAGAGGTGTGCTGACTGGCTTAGTATTTTTCATGTTGAAGCGTTTCAGTACACGTTCAATGTACTTCTTCTGAGATAGCCACAACTTTCTGCTTGTTCGCTCTCGAACTATCTCCATCCCTAGAATTGGTTGTGCTGGACCCAAGTCCTTCATATCAAATGACTTGGACAAATCTCTGTTCAACTTTACAATCAACTCTTTGTCTTGTCCTATAATCAACATGTCATCTACATACAACAATAATATAATAAAGTTATTCTCAGAAAATCTTTTGAAGTATACACATGGATCAGAATAGGTCTTTATGTATGTTTGACTTTTTATGAATGAATCAAACTTTATGTACCACTGCCTTGGTGTTTATTTTAATCCATAAAGACTCTTATTCAATTTGCACACCATGTGTTTCTTTCCAGCTACTTCAAATCCTTCTGGCTGCTCCATATAAATCTCCTCTTCCAATTCTTCATGAAGAAATGTAGTTTTCACGTCCAACTGCTCCACTTCAAGATCTAGGCTAGCTGCTAAGCTCAAGATTGTTAGAATAGAAGTCATTTTGACAACAGGTGAGAAAATTTCATCAAAACCAATACCTTTCTTCTGTTAGAAACCTTTTACCACTAATCGGGCTTTGTATCTGACCAGCTTGCCATTTCCATCTTTCTTGAGTTTAAAGACCTATTTGCATTTGAGTGGTCTTTTACCCTTTGGAAGTTCAACCAGCCTGTACGTGCCATTTTTCTGTAGAGATTCCATCTCTTCTTGCATGGCTTTCATCCACTAGTTCTTTTCTGGATGGGACAACACCTCCTTAGGACTTTCTGGCCCCCCTTATCACTGATGAGCACATACTTTGTGGAAAGGTACCTGCATGACTCTACCCTTGGCCTATCTGATCTCCTCAGAGGTTGAGGTTGTTCTTCTCCCTGAGTGGGGTGCTCCACTTGCTCGGCACCATTATCAAGTTGCTCCTCCGCTCAATAACCTCATCAAGTGCTCCCCCTGCTCGACAACCTCGTTGGTCCTACTTTCTGCACTTGTGGGATTGTTAGAAGTAGAAGGAATAGTAACAAGGTTAGGAATTATACCATTCTTGGCCTTCTCTGGAATATTATCAACCGTTCCAACTTCACTTTCTCGAAAGACTACATCTCTGCTTCTTATGATCTTCTTCTTTACAGGATCCCACAATCTGTACTCGAACTCTTCAACTCCACATCCGATGAATATGGAGGAACGGATTTATCATCCAGCTTTGTTCTTTGCTCCTTTGGTACATGTGCAAAATCTCTGCAACCGAACACCTTCAGATGCGAGTAAGACACCTCCTTGTTGGTCCAAACTCTCTCTGGGATGTCAAACTCCAGTGGAACTGATAGACTCCTATTGATTAGGTAACAAGTTGTCTGAACTGCTTCACCCCAGAATGACTTAGGCAGTTTAACCATTCTGAGCATGCTTCTCACCTTCTCAACAATGGTGTGGTTCATCCTCTCAGCTACGCCATTGTGTTGTTGGGTTCCAGGAACTGTCTTTTCATGTCTGATCCCATGACGTGAACAGTACTCTCCAAATTCTCTTGAAGTGTACTCACCTCCATTGTCACTTCGGAGACGCTTTAGCTTTCGACCCGTCTCCCTTTCCTCCAGAGCATGAAACTTCTGGAAAACTTGAAACACCTCATCTTTGGTTTTCAAAATATAAACCCATAATTTTTGTGAAGCATCATCAATAAAAATAACAAAATATTTGTTACCGCCCATCGATTCAATTTCCATTGGACCACAAACATCAGAATATACGAAATCAAGTATATTCAATTTTCTTTCAAACGATGTCTGAAATGAGACTCTATGCTGCTTAACAAATAAACAGTAGTCACAAGGTTTTACCGTTGTACCTTTGTCATAAGAAATGAGTGATTTCTTGGCAAGAATCTACAATCCCTTCTCACTTATATGACCCATTCTTTTGTGCCACAAATCTGCAGAAATCTCATCTTATGCCACATTCAATTCACTTTGGCATATTTTTGCATTTGTCTTGAACAACGTGCCACGAACAATTCCCTTTGCAATCACCAATGATTCCTTGGTGAGTCTCCACTTTTGCTTTGCAAAATAGTTCTCGTATCCATCTCGGTCTAAAGCAATTCCCGAGATCAAGTTCATCCGCAAATCAGGTACACGTCGCACGTCCTATAAAACCAATGTACATCCGACATTTGTCTTGATACAAATATCACCAATCCCCGCAATCTTTGAGTAACTTGTGTTACCCATTCTTATAGTGCCGAAATCACCTACTGCTTATCTGCAAAAACGATCTCTTACCAGTGTGGCATGGTAAGATGTTGCTGTATCAACCACCCATTCCGACTCTGGACCTGACAAGTGCATGCATTTCTCTTCCTCATTTATAAAGAGGATGACATTATCATTGTTTTGCACCATGACGGTTGTGTTGTCGTCATTTTTCTGGCAACTGGTTTTACCTTTGCCCTTCCTTGGATTTGAAAAATCTCTTTTGAAGTGACCTTCACCCATGTGTAGGGCGTATAACTGCTTCTTCAGGTACAATTTATTTGTCAGCGTTATGGACATGTATCCAACCTTGTCCAAATGCCACGTTGCTTCTTCATCAATGATGTTATTTACCACATCATCTGATATGTGCAACCTGATTGCACTAGCAGCCCTTTCATCCAAGTCAGCCCAATCCTCAACTTTCATGGTATCAGGCTTTTTGCCATCATCATCTAGTACCCTGTGTAACTCTTGTTGGATGAGCAGATCCCTCATCCTCCCTTGCCATGTTGAAAAACCGCTATCTCTATTGAATTTTGCTACCTCAAACTTTACTCCGGACATTTTTGTTTTTCACCGAGTATAGTACTACCGATAGTGAATAGTATTTTTGTGAACGAGCGAGCAGAACTTGTGCTCTGATACCAGTTGTTGGGAATAAACCCCCTACAGAAATAATATTCACGGTAATAAAAACGAAATAATAAGGTGGCACTGAGATACGGTAATTAACAAGAATAAAAGAGTAACAACGACACCGATATTTTTACGTGGAAAACCCTTTTGAATAAGGGAAAAAACCATGGCCCCAAAGAGGAGCAACTGATATCACTATAGAAAGGAAATTTACACTTTGTAGGTCCGAGTAAATTACTCCAAAGACCACTACAACACTCAAAATAAATAACCCTCTTTTTATATTCCCACCTCACTACAATGTTTTCCACTCTCTATTTTCCTCACAGATTATTTTCTTATACTATGTCGGTGAAACCTCACTCGTTCTTTCTAACTCTCAGATATGTTTTTCCTCTGAGATTGGTGTGTCAACAAATGAAAGTATTATATATAGTTGCAGAATGCCCATGTTGATGTATGCAGTGACATCAACACTACTTGAAAAGTCAGCCGCCCAAATCTTTTCTAAATTGGTTGGCTTGACAAAACCAAGAAAGAAGATTTCCTTCTTTCACATATGGGGCTGGACCCCACAGTTACTACGTTCAAAATCGAGATCACCTTTGACCTTCAAGCGTGAGTTTAATTCTTACATGAGTTACCACAACATGTCAAATTACGTAGTGTTAAGAATGTAGGTTTAATTATTCCTGCATGATGAAGTTATTATTTGGTGCAAAAAACGGGAAATAAACGAGATATATGACAACTTCTTCCTCCCCTTCCCAACATCAGTATTAGCAACAATGTGGATCTCTTATCTGAATTGTATCAGAAGTAGCTCTAATATATTATCATATACAATAAGATCAGAACTAACAAAACACGCTTAAAACTTGCTTTGGTGGGGTGTGCCAGGCCCAAGCAATAGTGCAAGACCAGGGCGACACGTGAAGGCCCAGGCAGCAAGCTACCTTGATGGACTCTTCCCCTTAAAAAATTAAGTTAATATCGTGTGAGCCAATGGCCCACATATCAGATGAATAGTATATAAATGATTCCTTTGATCACTTACACATGCGAATGAAGACTTGGAATTGTCCCAAGAGATATCATGATCACTTAAATCTTGATTTGGTGGATTTTGATAACTTGAACATATGCCCAACACGAACAAAAAATATTTAAACTTGATTTGGTGGGGTGCACCAGGCCCGTGCAGTAGTGCAACGCATGGGCGACGCGCAAGAGCCCAGGCAGTAAACTATCTTAATGGACTCTTCCCTTAAAAAATTGAGTTAATATCGTGTGAATCGATGGTCCACATATCAGATATTAAACTGATAAGAACAGATACTACACTTGATCTTAGCCAAAAGGCCGAGAAAGGTATGCTTTACTTGGTACATAGGCCTCTTCTTTTATAATGCATCTCAAGTCTCAACTCTCTGTTTTCCATTTTATGTCGATATGGAACTGATGAACCTTAATATACTACTCCTACAGCCTACTATGACTCTTCTTAGTTCCCAGAAAGGAACTCCTTTGCTTTCTTTCTAGTGTAAACCATCCTGTCTCTCTCCTAAATAACTTACCCCATAAAAGAAACGGCAAAAATACAAAAACGGCCGGTCAGCCGAATTTAATTGTATTTGCTATCCAAAAAGTGTATATTATATGTACATAATACATATATATACAAAAAATATATGTTTCGCCGGCTATTGTTTGGGAGCGGCTAAAATATATACATTTCTCAAAAGAAATGGGGGTTGATATTTTGAGGCTCAGAGCATGGGTCTTATTGAAGCACTTTATTTCATTTGATTACTCGTGCTTATTCCACAGCATTACAGAATAACAGGAAGAGGGTGCTCATCCATATATTTGTCGTCTTTCCCTAGATTTTCAATTTCATAATCATATCTCCATCCTTCTAAAGAAATATAACCATTTGGAATTTCATAAACTCCCAATTTACATGTTCGAATTACTGAAGTACGTAAAGAGAAGAGAAAAAGGTGTCAAAGGTAAGAATACTAATGACGGTATAAAGTTCAGAGATTTATTTAACATGACGAGCTTAACAAACTATTTGGCCAAGTAGTCAAATAAAAACGAAGGTTGATAGAGCAAAGTTTTTATTGTATTTACAAAAAATATGGGCGTACATAGGTCGGGTTGGCTCGGGTTTTGCAATGACCAAAACAAACCAATTTTGTCGGATTATTTAATTAAAGACCAAACCAAACCAATAAAATTTGGGATTTTCAATTTGGTTTTTCTCAGGTTTCGGGTTTTTTTTCCGGTAAAATATTCGTAGCACAAAACATATAACTTATGCTTAAAATATTTCTTCAATCCTAGTAAGATACAACTATATAAAGTATTTTTCAAGAAAATAATACAAAATATGAGATGTGTCACATGGCATTATCCTAAACTATTCAACAATAAAGACAATAAAATTATGTACTATAAATATTGCTAATTAAAAAGCCATAATAAATATAAACATAATCTAAAAGTACTAATTCATGCTAAAATAAATAGACTAATAAGGGAATATTAATTGCATGACTAAACGCTAAAGAAAAAAATAAAAATAGGTTATGCATTTTTATCTAAATCATTGCAAAATAAAAAATAGATATTCAATACATTGTCGTTCCTAATATTGAATTGAATGTCTTTTGTTAGCATTAATATTGATATGATTTTGGTTTGAACTTTTGTTAGCATTATTTAAGTTACTAATATTAATGGCTATAAAACTTATTGGAACATTTAAAAGTTCTAAGTCCAACCTTGAAATAATAATATCTTAAAAGATAAAATTATAAAAAAGTTTAAGAAATATTTATAAATTACATCACAATAAGTATATTTATATATTAAATATATCTAAAATTTATATGTATGTAATGTCGGGTTGGTTTGGTTTCGGTTTGACTTTCTTTAGTTAAAATCAAACCAAACCAATTATGGCCGGATTTTTTTTCCAACACCAAACCAAATCAAATCAAACCATAGTCAGGTTTCTTTTTGGGAAATTACCAGCTATGTCCATTTATAGGTAGTTCATTACAAAAATTGGCCAATTGATAAAATATTACTAATATTAGCCAAATTAGCCAATTAGCTATTTGTAGCAAAAAAATATTAAATTTTTGCTTTGTTTTGAGTGGGTGTTATTAGAATAAATTGGGACAATTTAAGGAGCTTGAATCTCAGTTTTGGGATGATTTGGTGAAGTTTTGAGGTGGTTTGAATTGAAAATTCGAAATAAAAGCTGAACATGAAAAAAAAATGATATGTGTATCACACTGTGTATCATTTGTGTATCACATATGTATCATATTTGTATCAATTGTGTATCACATGTATATCCATGTATACCTGTGTGTGAGATACATGCGTGATACATGTTTGATACATGTGTCGCAGAAGACTTTTTTGAACTCGATTTAATTATGAATTTTGATACAAGACCACTCCAAATCACCTCCAATCTTCCTCAAATTTTGTATATTGACTTATCTATATATTTTCAATGAATTTCAACTATACCCATTGAAAAAGTTCCTTTTTTGTTTAGATTTTTGGAATATTTGTATAGATTTTTGTATTTCATCACCTTATTTGCTACCTCGTCCATGAAATTTCTTTTCCGTCTTGTATCTAATGTGCTAATCACACTTAAAAATATGGAAGGTGATTTTTGCATGCGATTCTTTGAGAGAAAGAACCCTATTATTTGGTTTTTCAATTTTTGTTGGCTAGTTTTGGTAAGTCTATGACTAATGGCTAGATGTTGGTAAGTTGAGATTTATTTGGGACATTTGTGTAAGTTTTCCTTTCTTTTTTCTCGATTTGACTCGGGTCATCGGGTCGGTACGATTTGTCGGTTTCCTTCGTACACCACTAACAAAAAAAAATGATTAAAAAAAATACTAGAATGTCAACTTAACATAACTTTTGAATACCCTTACCTGTTAGCAGCTTCGCCCCTGCTTATAGTATACAAAGCTACCTACAAACAATTTATACAAACATAACCTTCAACATGATTTAGGTTTACAACGTTTAAAATCAATATTACCTTTGACCTTCAAGGGACCATCTAAACCGTATGAAAAGTTGTTCTGATATATTACTAACATAAGCCCAAAGCAAACAAAAAAAACTTATAACTTGTTTTGGTGGGGTATGCCAGGCCCAAGCAATAGTGCAAGACCAGGGCGATGCACAAAGGTCCAAATAGCAAGCTACCTTGATGGACCTTTCCCCTTAAACAATTGAGTTAATATCGTGTGAGCCGATGGCTCACATATCAAATATTAAACTAATAAGAACAGATACTACACTTGATCTTAGCCAAAAGGTTGAGAAAGGTATGCTTTACTTAGTGCTTGGGCCTCTTCTTCTATAATGGCTCTCAACTCTTTGTTTTCCAGTTTCTATCGATGTGGGATTTGCAAACCTTATTATACAATTATTCTGCTTATTTCCCAGAAATGAACTCATTTGCTTTCTTTGAAGGATTCCAAAGGACAAACTTCAGCTTGTTTCTTAGCTAAGTTTGGGCCTCTTGCAAATTAACTCTTTTATTTTAGGGATTTTTCCCTTCTTATACTATATATGAAACTTTATTACCAAATATGTGCATAGTTTCTAATTTACCCGCCATGTTCACACTTTTTCTACAATTATTATACCATTCATTAAATACTAATTATTAGTAGCTGAATCTTCCTAATTAGGCGCGCTACAAATCAGGAACAGAATATTCTAATTGATTTAGCGACCTTCAGATCAAATTTGAAACGGAAATCCTTTATCTTCAATTTAAAATCAAATTACATAGACTCTTTTCTGCAAAAACTCTGTTCTTCGATATTTTTCCTTAAGCCACAAATCAAAAAAAGACAAAATCGTCAACAAATTCGAATCATATTGTAGAAATCAGTTCTGCAAAAGCTCAGTTCGTCGACTTTTTTCCTCAATCCACTGATCAAAAAAGCGACAAAATATTCAACAAATTCAAGTCAAATTGTAGAAATCAATTCTGGCGATACTCTGTTCTTCGTCTTTTTTTCTTAATCCAAAAAATCAAAAAAGCGACAAAATATTGAACAATACCTCAGCAACGACAAATTGTAGATGAAGAGAAAATTTTGTAGTCAACATTTTTTTCCACATAGATTGTAGTTTAATTGTAGTATAAATGTAGTAATTATGTACATACCCTTACAAATAATACTGCTTTATACATACTTAAACTGATTTATACATCCTAAAATTGCTTTATACATCCTAAAATTGATGTGTAGTTTATTTGTAAATAAATGTAGGAGTTTTATAGATATTATCGTAAAATCAGACTTCCATAGAATTTGAAATACTAGGATTAGGGACCTCTTATACAAAGTCGTCGTCTACCAAAATCTCTTTTCCTTTTCGTTTGACTTGTTTGCCTGGTGTAGAAGTTTCTCCAGCAACTACATCATGTTTTTGTTTGGTTCTCATCTCGGCTCTGATTTGTCGGGGAGAGGAACTATGAGTAGTCTCTGCAATTGCATGTGGAGATTTGCCTTGCTTTTTGGGTGATTTTGGTGATAACACACCCAAATCAAATGAGGGTATATCAGCTACTGCTGATTTTTTAGGACTTTGTTTCGAAGCTTTGTTGTTCTTCATTGATGAACTTCAACTGGAGTAAAATGGGGAACCAACTTTTATGAGGGGTTTCTTCAATTTTCTGTGAATTTAGAGGGAGAATTTGGTTTCAGAAGATGGAAAATGGTAAAAAGAACGTGGGTATGGGTAAAACGTGGGTGGGGCTGAGGGGTTAGGAGAGAGAAACGTGGGATGAGTGGGGATACTGGGATATACAGATTCCTTTAATTAATGAGTAAAGAACGTACAATTAATTATACCCTTAATTAATTATGGTATAGAATTGGTAATTTGGTATACTAAGTGTAATTAAGTCAAACCTTAAACATTGAGGGTAATAAGGTTTCCTATGTGGCATAGGAATGTAAAAATTCCTTTATCTTATGTAGGCGTTTGGACATGAATTCCAAAGAAAAATTTTCAAATTTGGAAGTTCACTAAAATTTGAATTGAAGATGAAGTTGTGTTTGGTTATAATTTTTGCAACATATTTGGATATCTTTTTTTTCAAAACCATGAAACATGAATTATACCCCCACAAACTTGAAAAAAAAAAAGTATCAAAACCACCCCAATTTGATTATCCTACTTGAAATAAACAATCAAAATGTTATTGTTTAACTGTTATCATATTTTGCTTTGCTACAATACACAGAAGATGCAAAATCAATATCACATTTTCTAATTCTACTAACACACAGAAAAGGTGCAAAAGCAGGCATAGCCATATATTTCTCATAACCATATAATCAAACTTCCAGTAGGCAGAGTTCAAGTATCAACTAGGACTGATGTTCCACCGTTAGTCGCCAAAGATGTATGTGCCAAAGATGAAAAACTGATGGAGTCATTTTATAAATTTTAAAAATATAGAGTAAATTTGTAAAATTAAAAACTAGCAAATTCTCATTTTCAATTGAAAAACTGGTGAGAACCAATTTTTCAAATTTGAAAATGGATTTTCAAGCGAAAAAGGAAAAATTAGTAAAAATAGGATAATCAAACATTGTTTTCAAAAAAAAATTGAAAAAAAGAAAAAATTTTGTATGTCCAAACGGGCTCTAAGTGTTAGTATATCATTTATGAAGATGATTCAACTCCTATTACAATAAATCAAATCTATGCCTGTACTATGATGCTAGAGAATATGTCCAGTTTGCTGTTATATTTTTCATTCTTAATCTATCCGGGAATTAAGATATCAACTAAGATCACATAAATAAATTTACAAGGATTGTCCATACTATGATTTGATATCAGATATACTAACTAATTATCTCTAGTTTTTTTTTTTATTAATAGAGCCGTAATTAAAACTCCCTCTGTCCCAATTTATGTGGCGGAACTCGGATTTCGAGTTAAACTTCTTAATTTTTACCGTGAATTCAGACATAAAATCTTTAAAATTTTCAAATAAAATTGATGTATTTGGTCTTACTATAAGTCATACTCCCTTTGTTTCAATTTATGTGAACCTATTTCTTTTTTTGTCCGTACAAAAAAGAATTACTACCTCTTTTCATATTTGGAAACGATTTACCTGTATGCAATGATTTATAGCCACACAAAATATATGTGCCTCATTTTACACCACAAGTTCAAAAGTTTTTTCTTTTTTTGGGATAATGCATAAAATCCTCCCTGAAATATACCTGAAGTTGCTTCGACACACCTTACCTTTGCGGGGGTTCTATTACCACCCTGAACTTTTTTAAAGTGGAATAAATGTCACCTAGGAGCTGACGTGGCATAGAGAACCAAACAATTGCAAGCGGTGAAATACACGCGCGGCCACATGTAATTTAGTATTTTTTTAAAATCTATTTCATTTTATTCCTTTTTCTTTTCTTTTTAATTCGAAATGTAATGAAAATATTATTTTGTATTTAGAAAAATGAAAAGGACAATTATTTTTGTATGAACTTGAAAAATTATTAGAGGTGTTGAGAATATTTCAGACGTCGTTGAAGTTTAAAGGTTGAGATTCAAATGCTAAATTCATTCTAAATCTATAGTTGTAGAAGAGATTTGAAAATGAAAAACGAATTTCTAATCCACCATTGTTGAACCTTGAAAAAGCTTAAAGAACAAAAAAATGGGTTTGTCGAAATTCTTGGTTGTTGGCCAAATTGATCACTCGGGTATAATGATGATGTTGTTGTGAAGTTGTAATTGAAATTTGAGCTTGATTGGTGCGGATTTAGCCGAATTTTTGTTGAATTTTGACACAAAAAATTAAATTTGAAACTCTTGAAAATGGGTGAGAAAATAGGGATAAAGAGCTCTTGAAAATTAACTTTGGAATTGACATGTGGCCATTTCGTATAGATCAAAGCCCTTTTTTTTTAAGTTCTCACGCGCTTCACGCAGTGCTCCACGTCAGCAATAAAGGTGTAAAAAATTATGAAAAAAATAATTTAGGGGGGGGGGGGGTAATAGGACCCCGCACAGGTAAGGTATGTCATAGCAACTTCGGGTATAGTTCATGAGGGATTTTATGCATTATCCCTTCTTTTTTCTTAAACGTGCCTAGGTTCACATAAATTGAAATGGATGGAGTAATAATTAACAATTCAAAATATCTAAAAGACATATTAAATAAATGTCACGACCCGAATTTCCCACCCTCGGGAGTCGTGATGGCGCCTACTAATGTGAGCTAGGCAAGCCAATTCTTTAAAACTAATTACTTCATTATCCATTTATTCCTTTTTATCAAACACAAAGCGATAACGTATAAACAGCGGAAATTTAAATTAAGCAGAAGAAAATAATGAAATGAAATATCGGGAATCTATGTCTACTACAATTACTCAAGCCTTAACCACCCAAAACCTGGTGTCACAGTGTCACAGACAGTCTAAGATTCACTACACACAAAGTCTGAAGAAATAACAGTACACTGTTTCTGAAATAAGCAAAATGATACAGGGAATAGAAGATAGAGGAGACGCCAGGGCCTGCGGACGCCTGCAGGTCTACCTTGGATCTCCGCGTGGACTGAAGGTAGCCAACTGATTTACTGTCCAAAGTCAACAGCACTGGGATCTGCACAAAAGAGTGTAGAGTGTAGCATCAGCACAACCGACCCCATGTGCTGGTAAGTGCCTAGCCTAACCTCTGCAAGGTAGTGACGAGGCTAGGACCAGACTACCACATAAAGTTGTGCAGTTCAAATATATACAGCAGAAAAGAAATACATAAGTAAACAAGTAAAGATGGGAGGGGGAAACATGCTTCGGGAAATAACAGGTAAAAACAGAACATCAAGAGAATTATAAAGCGATCAAAATCCGACCACTAACAAGAATAAGGAAACAAAAGCAGATTTCACTTTCTTTTCACATCTTGTTGCAGGCGTGCAACCCGATCCCATTTCCTGTATCTTGTGGCAGGCGTGCCACCCGCTCCCATTTCATTTATCTTGTGGTGGGCGTACCACCCGCTCCCATTTCATCATATCTTGTGGTGGGCGTACCACCCGCTCCCATTTCATTATATCTTGTGGTAGGCGTACCACCCGCTCCCATTTACAAGTCAACAATAATCACAAGGAATCCCGGCAAGGGAACAATATTATCAAACAAACATCCCGGCAAGGGAACAATGATATCTCAACAATATCTCGGCAAGGGAACAATAATATCAAATAAACATCTCGGCAAGGGAACAATTGTCACACCTCCTTTTTACACACCTACCCTGAAGGATAATGTATAAGGGAGTTTTTCCATTTAAAGTGACATTATTCGAAATGGGATTATTTATTTATTTCAGAGTCGCCACTTGGGATAAGATTGGCTTTTGGTGTCCCAAGTCACCGGTTTAATTTTCAATCCCAAATCGAGGAAAATTTTTGACTTCCCTATTGGAGTCTGCGAACCAGAAATTCTGAATAAGGAATTCTGTTGACCCGAGGGAAGGTGTTAGGCACCCCCGGGTCCCGTGGTTCTAGCACGGTCGCTTAAATTATTATATTTGGCCAAAATATGATTTTAATACAAGTTTTAACTTATGTGCTTTTTAAACTTTAAACCGCTTTTATTATTATATTTTAAAGAGAATTGCAACGTCGTGAAAATACGTCTCGAACCACGTCACATAAATGCACCCGTGGTTTTTGACACATTTCGACTTCGTTGGGATTTGGATTTGGGTCACATAAATGTGCACCCGAATTTAGGAAAGTAATATTATTAAACACGCGCCTAAAGCGACTACGCGCATTATTATCTTTGTAGGAAGCCATGAAAATTCGCTAAATGGCATGTCCCGAATTTCTAAAATATTTTTAATAAAGCATTTAATGAGGGCCCCGCAATTTATGCATCTTTATTTGGCGAGGCTCATCTCATTGTTTTATTTAAAGGCCGTCCCAAAAAAACAAAGCGACTATTATTTTCTATTTGAATTTGTCTCTAAAAATAAAAGAAAAGCTCTAATTAGTTATTATTGATAAAATGTCAAAGTCTTATGAATCACTCTCAAACAGTTCAGGTCCAATAGCTTATGAAGTAAACAAATGAAGCATGCTTAGCAATTTATTCAAAAATATAAAGGACCTAACACTTTGGGCTTACTACTGGAGAAATTGGCCCAAATGACATTATTCACGCCCGGTTGTAGCGGAAGAGCATGGTTCAGAGGTCGATTCCGGGCAGAAGCACAAACTACCGTTTAAATGGAAACCTAAGTGGTCCAATTAATCCCCAATGTAACTAAACTGGTTTTGTGCAGTTGCTGTACTATATCTCAGATTATACAAAATCGTTTTTCTACGTCTACTTATTTATCCTACTTATTTTTCCTTATTACTAATGATAAATACCAACTTGACACTTAGATCTGGTTTCAGAAGATGAACAAATGTGTTAACACTCTAGTTTAACTCTAACATCTAAACTGGCAAATTTAAATGTGCTCACACCTGTAATACACAATACCTCTCAATCAATATGCTTTTAAACCAATTCACGAACCAACTGACAAGAGATCCACTAACACGAGCGATTCTATTGATTTGGTATGAAATTAACTACAATTAGAGCTTAACAAGTACATGAATCAGATAACAGGGAATTAACTACAGCTACTACTCAACTCGAGGAAAACAGATCCATATGAGGATGAGATATAACTATTTGCAGTCCAGTTAACACAACTATGAATATCCAATCGAATAGTAGACCGGCTACCTAGACTTAATAAGATTTTTAAATTGCAACTCCAGGGCAGAAGATAAANCATCAAATGACATGGAAAGGCATAACAATATCCAAACAACTCACACATAAGGACTCACGGTCATGCTAGACCCCAATGTATAGGAACTCGTCACCATGCCTATACATCGTACTCGATCATTTAGCAATTAGCAAACAAGACTCGACTCCTATTCCCTCAAGCTAGGGTTAAACCAAACACTTACCTCAACTTCCGCGGCCGATACAATCCTCCACAACCGCTTTCCCTCTCTAATTCGGCTCCAACTCGACCAAATCTATGTAATAAGGACTTCATGATATCAATATGTGCTAAACAAATCAAACCCAATGACTAATTATAGCTTTTTCATCAATTTACCCCAAAAGGTCAAAAATGCCCCCGGGCCCACATGGTCTAAACCCGAGGTTCGAACCAAAACCCGTTTACCCATTCCCCCATGAACTCAAATATGTAAGTTATTTTGGAATCAGACCCCGAATTGAGGTCCAAAACCCCCAATTTTAGAAAACCTAGGTTCTACCCTAAATTTCCAATTTCCCCACTAAAATCTTTGTTTTGAAGTTGAAATTATGTTTAAGGATGATAAGGAGTAAAGAAAATGAGTTAGAAATCACTTACCAATCGTTTTGAAGAAGTAGAATCGTTTGGAAAATCGCCTCTTATGTTTTGGGTTTTGAAAAAGTGAAAAATGACTGAAAATCCCGACTTCATATACTGTGCTGAAGACTGGCGCGGACCGCACAAAAATGCACCGCGGCCGCGCCGAGGAAGGGAAGAAAAATGACTCTCTAAACCTATCCAGCATGGACCGCACTGATTTGGTGCGCGGCCGCGCTGGTTGACCTAGAATTCACTGGCCCTCTGAACCTAGCCACGCGGACCGCACAAGAACGCACCGCGGCCGCGCGGACCGCGCGGAAATGACCGCGGCCGCGCTGGGGGCCTGCAACACCTGAACCTGCAACCATCTGATATTTCTAGCTTAAGACTTCCCGGGACCTACTCAAAACTCACCCGAGCCCTCGGGGCTCCAAACCGAACATACATATAAACTCAAAAACATCCTACGGACTCATCCGTGCGATCAAATCGCCCAAACAACATCATAATCATCAAATTAGGCCTCAAGACCCAGGATTTCCTTCCAGTTTCCATGAAACATCAAATTTACTGCTTCTAGCTCAAAACACGTCAAATGACGTCCAAATCTAACCAAACTTCACAGCAATTGCTTAACTCATATTTAAGACTTGTGCCGGGCGTCGGAACCAAAATACGAGCCCAATAGCACAGTCTTCTAAACAAATAACACTTTCCAATTCTTTAATTATTATCAAAAAACAATTTCATACAAAAATTCATTCCTCGGACTCGGGACCTCGGAATTTGATTCCGGGCACACCCCCAAGTCTCGTATTTTCCTACGGACCCTCTGGGACTGTCAAATCACGAGTCCGGGTCCGTTTTCCCAAAACGTTGACCGAAGTCAAACTTAATCAATTAAAACATCAGAATTTATTATTTTTCTCACAAATTCATATTTAAACGTTCCGGCTACGCGCCCGGACTGCGCACACAAACTCGAGGCAACCCCCAAGTGAGGTTTTCACGACCTCAGAAATACAGAACGAGTAGGAATACCGGTGATGACCCTTTGGGTCGTCACAACTTCATTATCCATTTATTCCTTTTTATCAAACACAAAGCGATAACGTATAAACAGCGAAAAGTTATATTAAGCGGAAGAAAATAATGAAATGAAATATCGGGAATCTATGTCTACTATAATTATTCAAGCCTTAACCACCCAAAACCTGGTGTCATAGTGTCACAGATAGTCTAAGATTCACTACACATAAAGTCTGAAGAAATAACAGTACCCTGTTTCTGAAATAAGGAAAATGAAATAGGGAATAGAAGATAGAGGAGACGCCAGGGCCTGCGGACGCCTGCAGGTATACCTTGGATCTCCTCGTGGACTGAAGGTAGCCAGCTGATCTACTGTCCGAAGTCAACAGCACTGGGATCTGCACAAAAAAGTGTAGAGTGTAGCATCAGCACAACCGACCCCATGTGCTGGTAAGTGCCTAGCCTAACCTCGGCGAGGTAGTGACGAGGCTAGGACCAGACTGCCACATAAACCTGTGCAGTTCAAATATATACAGCAGAAAAGAAATACAGAAGTAAAGATGGGGGGGGGGGGGAAACATGCTTCGAGGAATAACAGGTAAAAACAGAATATCAAGAGAATTATAAAGCGATCAAAATCCAACCACTAACAAGAATAAGGAAACAAAAGCAGATTTCACTTTCTTTTCACATCTTGTTGCAGACGTGCAACCCGATCCCATTTCCTGTATCTTGTGGCAGGCGTGCCACCCACTCCCATTTCATCATATCTTGTGGTGGGCGTACCACCCGCTCCCATTTCATTATATCTTGTGGTAGGCGTACCACCCGCTCCCATTTCATTATATCTTGTGGTAGGCGTACCACCTGCTCCCATTTCATTACAAGCCAACAATAATCACAAGGAATCCCGGCAAGGGAACAATATTATCAAACAAACATCCCGGCAAGGGAACAATGATATCTCAACAATATCCCAGCAAGGGAACAATAATATCAAATAAACATCCCGGCAAGGGAACAATGATATCTCAACAATATCCCGGCAAGGGAACAATGATGATAATAACATGTGAGGCACAATAAACCACAACGGGGTCATAACAATTTATAACACAAGACTCACGGGCATGCTTGACACCGACGTATAGATACTCGTCACCATGCCTATACGTCGTACTCCACAATTAACACGTAGCAAATAGACACAACTCCTAATCCCTCAAGCTAAGGTTAGACCAAACACTTACCTCGATGTCGCGAACACAATTCACGATTCAACTATAGCTTTACCCCTTGATTCCCCCACCAATTCGCTCGTATCTAGCCACAAGTTACTTAATTACATCAATAAATGCTAAATGAATCAACCCCAATGCATAAAAATAAGTTTTCCAAAGTTTTACCCAAAAAGTCAAAAATTGCCCCCGGGCCCACATGGTCAAAACCCGAGGTTCGAACCAAAACCCGATCACCCATTCCCCCACGAACTCAAATATATAATTTGTTTTGAAATCGGACCTCAAATCGAGGTCCAAATCCCCAATTTTTGAAAAACCTAGGTTCTACCCAAAACACCCAATTTCCCCATGAAAATCATTGATTTGAAGTTGAAATCATGTAAAAAGATGTTAAGAATTGAAGGAAGTTAGTTAAAAACGACTTACAATTGATTTGGAGAAGAAGAAATTCTTGAAAAATCGCCTAAGTGTGTTTGTGTTTTGAGAGGATATGAAAATGGGTTAAACATTCGGCTAAGTATAAAAGTTGCAGGTCTCAGATGTGGGAATTGCGAACTGGGGTTCGCAATGGCAAACCCCGACCTCTACTATTATGGGAAATGCACCTTCGCAATTGTGAAAAGAAGGTCGCATTTGCGACTTCCGCATTTGCGACAAATTAGTCGCATTTGCGATCACTGGCCAGGCTGAGGAGCTTCTCATTTGCGAAGGGATCCTCGCATTTGCGAGGCCGAAATTGTGAAATATCACTCGCATTTGCGAGATAAGGTAGACCTGGGCTGGTTCGCATTTGTGAGCCAGGCTTCGCAAATGCGAAGCCTGCAGGTCTCCAAACCAAACATGCACACAACCTCAGGGCTATCCAAAACTCACCCGAGCCCTCAGGGCTCCAAACCAAACATGCACACAACCTCAAAAACATCCTACGGACTTATTCGAGCACTCAAATCACCAAAATAACATTAAGAACATCGAATTAAACCTCAAGATCAATGAAATTTCTCAAAACTTCTTTAAGCATCAACTTTGCATTTAAGGTACGAATCACGTCAAACGGATTCCGTTTCTCACCAAACTTCATAGAATTATCTTAAATCATATATAAGACCTGTACCGGGCGCCGGAACTAAAATACGGGCCCGATACCAACATTTTCTAATCCAAATTCATTTCCAAACCTTATATACAATTCCAGAAAATAATTTTCTTTAAAAATTTATTTCTCGGGCTTGGGACCTCGGAATTCGATTCCGGGCTAGAGAAAGAGAGAAATATTATATTGCCTTTATCTGTGTGAATTTAAGGTGTTTAAAAATGTTGGGACTCCTCTTTATATAGTAGAGGAACTCAAATTATGGTATAACTCTAAATATAGAAGGAAAACCCATGATTGGCTGAACAACCGATCTTGACTTGATTCGTGCTGAGATTTTCGCCACGATCCTTGGTCGATCCCGGATATCTCGATTTTCTGTTACTCGACTTAGTTTCGATCTCCATCTTACTTGGTCTCGATCTTGGTCGACCTCGAGCTTAATCGGTCCCAGGGTCTCGATAACTTAAACCCGCGCCGTATAAAAGCGAGGTCCGAACTTGATCTACCACGTTCCAGCCTTGGTCAGTCAAACAAAAAAGGGCATCCCGATTTTGACCGTATACAATTGTATTTACAAAAAATAAGGGTGTACATAGGTCGGGTTGGTTCGGGTTTTGCAATTACCAAACCAAACCAATTGTGTCTGATTATTTAATTTGAAGACCAAACCAAACAATAAAACTCGGGTTTTTCAATTTCGGTTTTTCTCGGGTTTTCGGGTTTATTTTTTCCGATAAAATCTTCGTAGCACAAAACATATAACTTGTGCTCAAAATATTTCTTTAATCCTAGTAAGATACAAAAGTATTTTACAAGAAAATAATACAAAATATAAGATGTGTCATGGCATTATCCTAAAATATTCAACAATAAAGACAATAAAATTATGTACTATTGCTAATTAAAAAGCCATAATAAAACTAAACATAATCTAAAAGTACTAAGTCATGCTAAAATAAGTAGACTAATAAGGGAATATTAATTACATGACTAAACGCTAAAGAAAAATAAAAATAGGTTATGCATTTTTATCTAAATCATTGCAAAATAAAAAATAGATATTCAATACATTTTCGTTCCTAGTATTGAATTGAATGTCTTTTGTTAGCATTAATATTGATTTGATTTTGGTTTGGACTTTTGTTAGCATTATTTAAGTTACTAATATTAATGGCTATAAAACATATTGGAACATTCAAAAGTTCTAAGTCCAACCTTGAAATAATAATATCTTATAAGATAAAATTATGAAAAAGTTTAAGAAATATTTATAAATTACATCACAATAAGTATATTTATATATTAAATAAATCTAAAATTTTTATATATGTAATGTCGGGTTGCTTTGGTTTCAGTTTGACTTTCTTTAGTTAAAACCAAACCAAACCAGTTATAGCCGGATTTTTTTTCCAACACCAAACCAAACCAAATCAAATCAAACCATAGTCAGGTTTTTTTTCTCGATTTGACTCGAATTATCAGGTTGGTGAGATTTGTCGGTTTCCTTTGTACACCCCTAACAAAAAATAATTAAAAGAAATACTAGAATGTCAACCTAACATAACTTTTGAATGCCCTTACCTGTTATAAGTAGCTCCGCCCCTGCTTATAGTATACAAAGCTACCTACAAACAATTTATACAAACATAACCTTCAACATGATTTAGGTTTACTACGTTTAAAATCGATATGACCTTTGACCTTCAACGGACCACATGTCAAATTAAGCAGTGTCAAGAATGTATGTTTATTATTCAAGCTTGTGATGAAGTAGTTATATTTTGTGTGACTATAAATCATTACACAAAGGTAAATTATTTTTAAATATAGAAAGAGGTCATTTCTTTTGGGAATAACTAAAAAAGAAATAGACTAATACATTAACGATGTGGAATTCCCATCTAAACTGTATGAAAAGTTGTTATGATATATTACTACCATAAGCCCAAAGCTAACAGAAAAACTTAGGGATTTTTACATTCCTATACCATATAGGAAACCTTATTACCCTTAATGTTTAAGGTTTGATATCATTACATTTAGTGTACCAAATTATCAATTCTATACCATAGTATATTTTAAGAGTACAATTGCAGCATATATCCCTCCTTAATTCAAGGTACCGAAAATGGGCCCTTTTTTTTTGTTCTGTATCATTTAGCAGCTTCTCTCCTTCGTTTACATTAAACATATTTCTGAATATATTCCTTCTCCCTCCTTCTTTCACTATTTTAAACTTCCCCTTCACCGTTTCTGAAAACTTTGGCCCCAATTTCACTGCAAAACATCAAAATAGGAAAATATTTTTATTGTTTTCTTAAAGAAGGAAGGAAAAGAATGAAGTAGATGTAAATAGACGCATACCATGCTCACGAATTCTATAAGCATAACTTTTTGCCTTCTTTCCCAATTTCCTCTTCTGCATAATTATAGTAGAATCATCTTGACCTACAGTTAATATCAATGTATAAAAGAGTTAGGAAAAATGAGTTTTGTTTAATTTTCCTGTTTTTCATAAATATTCTGGACATACTTGGTTTTGAATGAAATTCATATTGAAACTCGAAGAAGAAGAAGACATATTGCAGAAATTGTAGATAAATTGTAGATAAATTGTAGATTGTTTTTTGCAGAAGATTTTATAGAAGTTTAAGTCGTTTTGGATTTGTGAAAACAGAAAACAATGCATCTACAATCAGAATACAGATAATCTACAATTTATCTACAAAATATCTACAAACTGGATACATTGAATTTTAATATCCCAATTCCCATTTCAATTGTAGATAATTTGTAGATATAGTGAAAATTTTGTTGTTATCCAGTTTAGGATGTCAGACATTTTGAAATCAACAATTTCTAATCATAGATTGTAGTTTATTTTGTCGTATAAATGTAATAACTTTGTAGATAATTTTGAAAACAACATTGCTTTATTCTTTCATTAAACTGATTTGTAGTTTAATTGTAGGCAAATGTATTAATTTTGTAGATAAGACCGTAAAACCATAATTCTATGCAATTTCGAACTATACAAACCTGCACTTGTGTTATCGTTGGTGATTGCCAATTCCATATTGAAATCTCGTACACTTATACATAACGAATATGAACCTAAGTTTTTATTCTCCTTTTTGGTCTCCATATACACACGAACCCCCATATCATTCTAAATTTGTTCGTTTTTTTGGATTTCTAGATTGAGAGAAAAAAAGATGAAGAACAGG
This sequence comes from Nicotiana attenuata, assembly GCF_001879085.1. Classification (NCBI taxonomy): domain Eukaryota; kingdom Viridiplantae; phylum Streptophyta; class Magnoliopsida; order Solanales; family Solanaceae; genus Nicotiana; species Nicotiana attenuata. The sequence goes on along the minus strand of NW_017671950.1, from coordinate 159,606 downwards.
TATATGATCGCCAATTTGATTTCTGAAAACGACGAAGAACAGAATGTAGCAATTTTGAGTTGTTGAATCTCGGAGATTTGAATTCAGTTTGTTGAAGCTGTTCGTAGTTGAATCTGTTCGTACCTTTTGAAGCTGTTCGTACTTAAATTTAACCGGTATTTAATTGCACGTGAGCTGCACAAGGGGCGCCTAGGTTAAATTTAACAGCCCCCTTTTGACAAATCTATTAGGTTTAGGGCAAAAGACAAAATATGTTATCTTTAGATATACATTAAGGACCATATCTGTTAAGGGTAATACAGTAAGGACCAAGATAAAGCACCCTCCATAAATTAAGGACCATTTTGATCATTTCCTCAGTATTTGTTACTCGCTGTCTGAGTTGGAATTTGAAAGCAAG
>NW_017671950.1:73557-152061 GCF_001879085.1 Nicotiana attenuata | reverse complement strand
GGTTGGAAAGTAAAAAGTCATGGTAAGGGTTTCTATTTTTCCTTGTCTGTATCTAAATATCTTCTTTATTCTAACTTTTATCCTTCTTTTTATCAGGATTTGCTATTCGTGGGGTCACCGCAGAGTCGATCATAGCTGCTCGTTACTCTTTGAGTACTCGCACCTCTTCAGCCCAAGATGTATTCTTGGGTTCTTCAAAAAGAAAAGCTACTGAAACTGAAGAAGAAGATTCAGAGGAGGAAGATGAAGGTTCCCTGGTGATGAGGCCTCGAGCCCGGAGACGTATCGTCTCTGATGATGAGGCTGAAGTTTCCCCTCATCTATCTCCTTCCAAGTCTGTTATTACTCCAGTTATCATTCCTGATGATGACGTCTCTCCTCACGACACTCGTGAGTCTATCGATCAACTTTTTGCTAGTGGTTTTGGTAGTGAAAACTTAGGACCTATTTTAGATGAAATTCCCTTATCTTCTTCTTCATCTCCCGTACCTATGATTGCTCCTTTACCTTCATCAACTGTTGCTTCTGTTCCTCCTTCTATCGTTCCTCCTTTGTCTGTTCCTCCATCTATTGTTCACCATACGGAGGTGGGCTCTTCAAGTAAGAGTACTACTATGAGGAGCGTAACCATTGAAGTTCCTGCTAACAACAGCCTCTTGAGAAAGTCTGGTTAGGCTGATATTTGGCTCGAGCCTTTGATTGGCCCCATTGAAAAAAAAAAAACTTGAAAGCCACAGCAACCTGACCCTCATGAATGACATAGTGCATGCCACTTTAAAGGTATTCTTCTTTCCTATTTTCTCCATTTCATTAAAATTTTCGACTCTGGGATTTTTACTTCTCTTTTATTTGCAGGCCAATCTTATTGGCACTGAGCTGATGAGCAGAATCTCCCTCTTGGAGAAGGTAGCACGTGATTCTCAGTTTGAGGCAAACAACTGGAAGGAACAGTTTGGCAGTGTTCAACTCGACATGGAGGATTTACAAGAGAACAAGAGTGCCTTAGAACAACAGGTTCGAGCACTCACTTCCGAGTTGGGGGTCATCAAGGCTTCGTTGAATCAGGGGGAAAAAAAAAGAGAACGTCTTGAGACTTCAATTTCTGAACAATTATCCAAGGCCAGTGAAGAAATCAGGGCATTGAAGGATCTTTTGAACCAAAAAGAAGTTTATGCCGGGGAGTTAGTTCAGAATTTGACTAAGGCACAGGAGGATCTTCGTGCCTCTGTGGATAGTATGCATGCTTTGGAGAATTCTCATGCCGCCCTTCAATCTTCTTATAATTCTGTATTAGCTAAGAATGAAGGACTCAAGAATGAGGTCGCTGCTTGGGAAAGGGATTATGAAAGAAAAAACTGATGTTGAGGTGAGTTGGGCCTTCCTAAATTCTCATCATGACACCTTACTAGAAATGGGTCAAGAGGACTTCAACCTTGAATCAGAATTAGCCAAGGTGAATGAAACCATCGCACGAACTCAACAAACACAAGATTTTTCATCTCCCGAGGTTGAAGTTCCCTTGGTTGAAACTCCCGCCGCTGAAGCCTCTATGAATGCTGCAATTGCTTCGGATGTTGTACCTTCTTCAAGCTCAACTGTGCCCCTTGCTGCAAGCCAAGCTGAGATCTCGTCTGCCGATGTTGCTCCAGTTGAGCCCGTTGATGATCCTTCCTCAGTTCTTTCTTCTTAGCGAAAAGACTTATATTTGCTTTAAATTCCCTTTTTTGCAGGTACCCATCTGGAAAACTATGTTTAAAGTTTTTGGTTTCTTGTGATAGTTTTTTTTTGTAATCAAACCCCTGCTTATCAGTTAAGGTATGATTTTAAAAGTTCAAGTCCCCAAGTCTTGTTTAAGGGGCATTTTTTGTATGAATAGTTCGATGACTAAGTTTATACTTAGTCTTTTAATTTTAAAATATTAAGAAGTTTGTCTTTAAACTTCTATCTGTTCTATTCGTGCCTTTTATTTTCAAGGACTTAAAGAATAGTCTGCATTTTTATTCTTTGAAAATGCTTTCATTAACCTCATGACTAAATAACATGAGTTTTATAAAAGAGGGCCCTTTTATATTTTGACACTTAATGAAGAAGACGTCTCAACTTCATAATGGTGTGATCATACGATAAAGAAATAGGAACACACATGTTTTTTGCAACAACTTCGAGAAATTTTTATTTCTGAACTTTGACAAGTTTTGAATAATACTTTACATATGCTTGAATTACATCTATAACTTTCTCGTAACTGTTTTTTCTTGTAACAGATTGTTTAAGAAAAAATAATATACACGAGGTTTTCTTTATAACCCGTTTTAGAACAATAAATGCAAGGTTTCTTTTACAACCTGCTTTAGTACACAGCTTTTACCCTAATTACAGTNCAGCTTTTTACCCTAATTACAGTAGGATTTCTTTAGCCTTGGCTCATGACTTCATTTGACTTTTATTACTTTGCACTTGACTTTTTCCCAGGCTTGATTTTTCTTCAATCTTCTTTGCCCTCTTTATATATACTTGTGTATATTATGTAGTCCCCCAAGTGTTTGAGTGTTGAAGTATGAAGCCTCGAGCACTTGATAGTTTCTCTCATTCGGTCCTTTTCCTGAAAAGGAAATACATACGGGACTCGGAGGTACGATTATAGATGAAGACTGCTTAACCCGTTTAAATTTCTATCAGAATAATTGTATCCCTGGGCCAGGAATTTTAGTTTATTCCATTTCGCCTTACAGGTCGTGACTCATCATTTAGTACGGGTTAGCGTTTTGCCTATCATCTAAAATCGTTAGTAAAATTTTAACAATTCAAAAAGAAATATAATTTAACATGGTGATACCCGACCGTGGGTTTTTCCTTAGAAGTAATATCTCTTCAAATGAATTGCATTCCAATGCGAAGGAAGCACCTTCCCGTCCATTGTTTCCAACTCGTATGCTCCTTTTCCTGCAATATCTCGAACTCTGTAGTCCCAGGTTGGACTTAGTTTACCCGCGTTGGCCGCCTTTGTAGATTGAAAAACTTTTTTAAGCACGAAGTCCCCAGTTTTGAAGTATCGCAGTCGTGCTTTCTTGTTGTAATATCGTTCGATCACCTGCTTTTGTGCTGCCATTCTAATTAATGCGGCTTCTCTCTTGCTTTCCAGTAGATCCAAATTGACCCGCATCTCTTCATCATTAGACTCTTGTGTTGCTTGTGAGAATCTTGTACTCGATTCTCCTATTTCAACTGGGATTAATGCTTCAGCTCCATAAACTAAAGAGAAAGGAGTTTCACCTGTGCTCGTCTTTGTTGTCGTGCGATATGCCCATAAAACTCCGGGTAACACTTCAGGCCAATTACCCTTTGATTCCTCTAAACGTTTCTTCAAATTGTTGATTATGACTTTGTTCGTTGATTCTGCTTGCCCATTGCCTACTGGGTGATAAGGTGTAGATGTGATTCTCTTAATTTTCTAGCTCTCAAAAAACTCAGTGACTTGAGCTCCGATAAATTGAGGGCCATTGTCGCATACAATCTCCTTTGGTACACCAAATCGGCAGATGATATTATGCCAAATGAAGTCTTTGACCTCCTTTTCTCGTACCTGTTTAAATGCTCCTGCCTCTACCCATTTAGTGAAGTAATCAGTAAGTACGAGCAAAAATTTTACCTGTCCTTTTGCTTGTGGTAATGGACCCACGATATCCATTCCCCACTTCATGAATGGCCATGGTGATATGACCGGATGTAACAACTCCGCAGGTCTATGCATGTTGTTACCGTACCTTTGACATTTATCATATTTAGCTACAAAACTTTCCGCTTCCTCCTCCATTTTAGGCCAGTAATATCCTGCTCTAATCAAGGTTCTTACTAGTGATCTTCCTCCTGCGTGATTCCCGCAATGCCCCTCATGTATTTCCCTCATTACATACTCCGTTTGAGAAGGTCCGAGGCATCTTGCTAATGGACCACCGAACATCTTACGATAAAGATTCCCTTGTTTTAAACAGTAACGAGCAGCCTTTTTTCGAAGTGCATGCGCTTGCTTCTTGTCATTAGGGACGGTACCATACTGTAAAAAAGCAACAATTTCGTTTCTCCAATACCAAGTTAAATTATTAAAATTTACCTCATTCTTATCTGGATCGAGAACTAAATGAAATAAATGTATAACTGCAGCATTTGCATCTTTTGCTACATCAGCTGCGGATGCGAGATTAGCTAAGGCATCTGCTTCAACATTTTCATCCCTCGATATCTGTATGACCTTCCAAGTTTGGAATTGCTTTATCAGTTCCCGTACCTTTTCCAAGTACTGTTGCATCCTTGCTTCCCTAGCTGTGTAAGTCCCCAGCATTTGATTAACCACGAGCTGCAAGTCACTTTTGACCACTACTTGATTTATACCAAGTTCTCGTGCCAATTCTAAACCTGCAATCACAGCTTCATACTCTGCTTCATTGTTAGTTACGGAATGACATTTAATAGATTGCCTAATAGTTTCACCTGTAGGTGGTACTAAAACAATTCCTAATCCTGCACCTTTTACGTTAGTTGAGCCATCAGTAAATAAGGTCCATGTTCCCGAATTAGTCCCATTAAGTACTTGTACTTCTTTTTCTGCTTCTAATTGCATCCCTTGGCTAAAGTCAGCGACGAAATCAGCTAATATCTGTGATTTTATTGCTGTTCTAGGTAAGTACGTGATTTCATATTCACTTAGCTCTATGGCCCATTTAGCTAACATTCCTGACAATTCATGTTTATGCAATATATTACGTAGGGGGTATGCAGTCACTATAACAATGGGATGACATTGAAAGTAAGGTCTTAACTTCCTAGATGCCATGATTAGAGCAAGTGCTAATTTTTCTAATTATGGATACCGTGTCTCTGCATCTAACAAAGATTTACTAACATAATAGATAGGAGATTGTTTACCCTGCTCTTCTCGAACCAAAATCGCGCTTATCGCAACTTCTGAAATAGCAAGGTAGATGAAAAGTTTTTCCCCAGCCTTGGGTTTTGCTAGCAAAGGTGGATTTGACAAGTATATTTTCAAATCCCTAAGTGCTTGTTGACACTCCTCATCCCATTCAAAATGATCCTTCTTCTTAAGAGTTGAAAAGAATTTAAAACATTTTTTCGATGATTTAGAAATGAACCTTCCCAAAGCTGCGATTCTTCCTGTTAGTCTTTGAACCTCTTTCTTGTTAGAAAGTATATCAGGAATTTCTTCAATGGCCTTAATCTGTGCAGGATTCACTTCAATACCACGGTTAGAAACAAGAAAACCTAAAAACTTACCTAATGCCACACAAAATGCACATTTTTCTGGATTCAACTTCATATTATATTTTCGTAAAATTTTAAAAGTATCAGATAGGTGCGATATATGATCTTCTGAATGTTGAGCCTTAACTAGCATATCATCTATATATACTTCCATGGTTTTACCTAAATGTTCTTGAAACATTGGGTGACCAACCTTTGATACGTTGCACCTGCATTCTTAAGACCGAAGGGCATTACCTTGTAACAGTAAGTCCCCCTGTCTGTTATAAAAGAAGTTTTTTCTTCATCTCCTGGATCCATCTTGATTTGATTATAGCCTGAATATGCATCTAAAAAACTTAATAGCTCATGCCCTGCATTAGCATCAATTAACTGATCTATGTGCGGTAAAGGAAAGGAATCTTTTGGACAGGCTTTATTAAGGTCTGTGTAATCTACACAGACTCGCCACTTACCATTCTTCTTAGGAACCATAATAGTATTAGCTAACCAGTTAGGATATTTTACCTCACGAATTGAACCAATTTTTAGCAATTTTTGAACTTCCTCTTGAATCACCTTATTTTTGAAAGTTCCTTGCTTTCTTTTCTTTTGCTTGACGGGAGGATATGATGGATCTTCATTAAACTTATGAGTCATGACTTCCGGTGGTATCCCTGTCATGTCAGAATGGGACCAAGCAAAACAATCTGCATTAGCTTTTAAAAATTCAATCAATTTACGTTTTACCTCCGGGCTAAGATTAGCTCCTATGTACACTTTTCTCTCGGGCCAATGTATAAATAACACCACGGCCTCTAGCTCTTCTATCGTTGTTTTGATGTTCTCATTCTCCTCCGGTTCTTGAATGGTATCAGGTCTCGAATCCAGATCTGTTTGCTTTTGCTCAGGTGAGGATGACTCCGTGTTACCCTCACCTAAATTCTATAATTGCTATTTGTCCTCACCCTTAACAGTTGAATCTGCAACGAAATTGATGCTTCTAGATGTTTGTTGATCGCCTCTGATTTGACATATTCCCCATGGAGATGGGAATTTAATTATTTGATGTAAAGTTGAAGGAACAGCTTCCATGTCATGAATCCATGGCCTCCCAAGAATCATATTGTAAGCCATTAACATATCTACAACTTGAAATTTGGTATATTTAACGACGCCTTCTGCGAACGTAGTAAGTATTGCCTCCCCTTTTGTTACAACACTAGAGTTATCAAATCCCGACAAAGTATGCGCCTTTGGAATTAATTTATCCTCCGCTTGCATCTCGCGCAATACTCGTATTAAAACAATGTTTACAGAACTACCTGGATCAACCAAAACTCGTTTCACGTTATGTCATGTACAAGTAAAGATATTACCAGTGCGTCGTTATGCGGAGTTATGAGTTCCTCGGCGTCTGCGTTGTTGAATATAACATTCTCCTCTTCAAGTACATATTGAGGCCGCTTCCCATGGGTAATTGTCATTTTTGAAACCTTTTTATATGATACATCATTGATCTCTTCACCTCCACTTATAACGTTGACAGTTCTCTTGGGCGAAGGTGGTTTTGGAGGCTCCTGCCTGTTCTTCATGTATGCTTGTTTACCTTTCTCACTGAACAACTCAGTAAGATACCCCTGTTTTAACAAATGATCAACTTCACCTTGCAGAAACCTGCAATCTGCTGTTTTATGCCCATGATCGTTATGAAATTCGCACCAATGATCAGGGTTTCGTCTGTTCGTCTGATCGCATTTCCTTTGGCCATCGTACCTTATCTCTCATGCTTCTTAAAACAGCCACGAGTTCAGAGGTGCTTACGTTGAAGTTGTAACCACCGAACCTTGCCTTTAGACTTCCATCATCGTCTCGTGACCCGCGTGTGTTCCGGTCATTTCCGAACCACGATGAGGAGCCTGACTCCTTGTTTCTAGGTTTGTGATCGTACCTTTGATTATCTTGCCTTGATCGTGAGTCTTTTCCCGCAGGACCCATGTATGGCTCGTACCTGTTTTTACCGGATCTCTTTTCATTTTCCACACACCTTGAGCTTACCTTTTCTTCTGTTTTAAGTCGTAAAATAATGTCTTCTTCAATCCTCATCTTTGTACTGTATCTGTTGTAGACATCATTCCACGTTGTGGCTGGGAATTCTCGAAGGCTTTCTTTGAGTCGCCTCGTGGCTTCTGAACTCTTCTCATTCAAATTACTAGCAAAGGCTATGGCTGCCCAATTGTCAGGTACTCGTGGCAGCGTCATTCTTTCCCGTTGAAATCTATCTACGAACTCTCTAAGCAATTCTGAGTCTCATTGCTTGATTTTGAAGATGTCTTCCATTCGCTTTTCAACTTTTTGAGCTCCCGACTGTGCTTTGATAAATAAATCTGCAAGCTCAGCAAACGAATTTATAGAATTTTCAGGTAAAAGAGAATACCATGTTAAGGCCCCTTTAGTGAGTGTTTCACCAAATTTCTTGACCAAGACCGACTCAATCTCTTGCTTAGTCAAATCATTGCCCTTGACACCTGTTGTGAATGCAGTAACGTGATCTCGTGGATCTGATGTACCATCATACTTTGGAATATCAGGCATCTTAAACTTCTTTGGAATTGGGAGGGGAGCAGCACTTGGCTTCCATGGTTGCTGGGAATACTTATCTGTATCTACTCCCTTGATCACGGGCGGTACTCCAGGTATTTGCTCTATGCGTTCATTTTGTTCCTTAAGCTGTTTCTGCAAGGTTAGTACTAGATTTTGTAAATCAGAGTTAACTGGATTACCTTGGTCTCTCTCTTGTGTTTCACTAGGGGTTCCACCGCTGCCTGAATTAACCAATCCTGAACGAGGATTCTCCAAAGTGTTGTTGTTTGGAGTAGATGTGGGTGGAACAGCAGGTAATTGGCTAACAAAAGCTTGAAGAGCTTTATTGACTTGAGAGGCAATAAGTTTTTGCAAAGACTCATTCATGGTTTCAACATTTTCGAATTGAGCTTGTCCATCTGTGTGAGATCCATCAGGAGTGCCTTCACGAGACCGTCGTGGGGAGCCTCGTGGAGAACCTTGTGGAGAGCCTCGTGGAGAGTCTCCCTGAAGTTGTTGGATTGTTTGAATTTCTGAGTTTCCTTGAGTGTTGTCATTGTTGTTCGACATGATTGATGCAATCAAGAAAATTAGGTTGAGATATACTTGATTATCAGATTTCCGGTAACGGAACCAATTTGTTTAACAAAAAAATAGGATTTTAGTCAAAGCTAGAATTTAGAAGAATCGGGTTACTGATAATCGAAAAAAGTAAATAAAGACAGAAATTTTAGAATAGCCAAGTATGAAAGCTGGTAAATTAAAGTATATTCCAATAGTCACTCCCCTTACATTTGTTTGTTTCTCCCCTTTTTATAGCTCTTTCGGATACGAGCCTTACCTTTGTCCTAATAATGCCATTATGGGCAATTAATGACTTTAAATGTTACGTTATACAATCATATACATTAAATACATATTTTCTAACGTTTCCAATAATTAATACTCATTAAATGCTGTATCTGGGCTCCTTTTTGCTGTCAGATTCATTCCTTTGATTCTTCACTATCTTTGAGTTTTAAATATCTTGAATAAGTATGAGCGTTGAATGACTGCTCGCACCTCCTCCATTTAATTTACTCGTATCTGTTGTTGCTCGTATCTGTAATGTTACGTTATACAATCATATACATTAAATACATATTTTCTAACGTTTCCAATAATTAATACTCATTAAATGCTGTATCTGGGCTCCTTTTTGCTGTCAGATTCATTCCTTTGATTCTTCACTATCTTTGAGTTTTAAATATCTTGAATAGGTATGAGCGTTGAATGACTGCTCGCACCTCCTCCATTTAATTTACTCGTATCAGTTGTTGCTCGTATCTGTTATTGCTCGTATCTGTTAACCAACCTTATTTCTTTGACTGTTTGACCAGTCTATATGTCATGACACGTCGCCATATACATAAATATAATTTTTCCCAATACACGCGTACCCTAAGACTACTTAGAATATAAATGCAAGCATAATTTGGAGTTTTAGTTAATCTAATTCTTTTTACCACTTTTGATATAGACTAAATACATATGCGGCAGTTCGTTCGGCCGGTTGTCCAAATTTTGGTGGCAAATCTTGAGATGCTCATGAGATAATTTATTTTAAAATTGATTTATTAACCAAATACTTGAAAGATAATTGCTGGCAGGAATAACAGGAAGTAATAATTCATTCAAATATGGATATTGACGATTATAAATTACGTATTCAACTACTTCAACCTCTGTACAAAACTTCGACATCAAATGTAGGATTATTGTTGTACACGATATTTACTTTAGTAGTTCTAACTATTCACTCTACTATGTGCAACGAGATAAATGCTACGCTTGTTCATCTACGCTCCATTACGTTACGAATATTTAAAGTCTAGGGGCAAGCTAGCTAGACTTTGTGCTAAGCAAACTATATGGCTAGCTTACCTAGCTAGTTAGGCAAGTGTAATGTCATGGGGGGCTTTCCCCATGACCCCTTGGGCGCGCCCCGTGGCGTCCTAGCAAGCCTCCCAACGTCTAGCGCCACGGACAGCCCCGTGATCTTGGCTGCGCCAAGTGACAAGCGCGCATGTGCCTCTGTCGCCCCACCGATATCCCTCGCCAGCGCCTAGCCGTAGGCAGATGCCAACAGCGCTGCACGCGCAGACCGTTGTGCCAAAGACAAGGTTGCTGACGACGAACCTGTTTCTACCTTGTAGAAAACTAAGTCCTTTTCATTGTAAATATAGAGTAGTTTTATTTTATGTACTTCCATTATGTTTCTCTAGCTTAGCTAGGTCTAGTCTTGTAACTTTGGTTTAATTTTTTTACGCACTATTAGGGGGGATCAAGCAATCAAACTTTCTAGCAAGCAAGCAATTTTCTGTACTATTGTATCTCCCCCTCGACATTGTGTTGCTTTTCTGTAATAGCTTTCATTAATGCAATCAAGCTTTCTTTCATTCTCAATTCTCATTTATGTTCTCTCAATTGCTCTTGACATTGATTTTCCCGTACGGCACTGACAATCTCGTCTAGCGTACGGAGGGAAGCTCAGTTAGCGGACAGTAACTGCATTGACATCAGTTGCTTAGCCTTACGTCGCCCTTCTAAGGAATCTCAGGAAGGCGCCGCGTAACAGTTGGTATCAGAGCCTAGGCTCGACATCGGACGAGGGAGCATATTGCCATTACCACCATTTCTGACCATGGTGAATCACGGGGACTGCATTGCGGCCCTTGAAGAGACGGTTGACGTATTACGGCCCATCGTGGATACGGTGCTTGAACTAAGAACCAGCCTAGTGCAAAGGTTGGACGACCTGGACCGCAGAATGCTCCAGGCCAAAGTTGACATAGAAAACATCAATCGCGACTCTGAGGGAGACCGGCAAACGGCAGCCACAGAGGCAGCCGAAATTTTTGGCAAATTTGAGGGCCTCCAACAGGAGCGTACCGAGGATTTAGCCTACAGGGTACAAGAGGCAGACAGAGTGACTGCCATGCAACAAACTATAGACAACTTGACTGACCAGCTCAATGTTGTCAATGCTGCTTTACAAGGCCTACTTCGAGGAGGCCGAAACCAAATCGGGGGTGCTGTGAATCTCGCCCCCACGACACAAAAACTGAAAATTCCTTAGCCAAAGCCATACAGTGGAGCTAGGAATGCCAAGGAAGTGGAAAACTTCATCTTTGACATCGAACAATACTTCAATGCCGTTGGGGGCCTAGAAGAAGCTAAGAAGGTAGCAATTGCTGCCATGTATCTTCAAAGGTGATGCTAAACTCTGGTGGCGGGTGAAGTACGAAGCCATCAGGGCCGGTGAAGATGCTCCCGAGACATAAGCAGAACTGAATGCAGCCATACGCCTATGGTTCTTCCCCAAAAATGTTAAATACAATGCAAGGAGAAAGCTACGGAGCTCCTCCAGACCAAATCAGTGCGGGACTACGTGCGAGAATTCTCCGTGCTCATGCTAAACATACGTGACATGGGGGACAAAGACAAACTCTTCACCTTCTTGGAAGGGTTGAAACCTTATGCCCGTATGGAGCTGCAAAGACAAATGGTAGATACCATACCCAAGGCAATCCAATCAGCTGAATGCCTTGGGGACTATCAAGTAGAAGCTCAGAAGGATAGGCCTCAACCGCCTGCCCGAGCAGGATACAATGGGCCAGCCTAGCAATGGTGGCCCTAACAGAAGTGGGGAGATCGTAGTGCAATGAAATCTAAGGCTCCCTCCTCAGGTAGCAATAGTGTTGCGTCAAACAAAAATGATCGGGGGAGAAAGCCCCCTTCAGGATGCCGTCATTGCGGTGGACCACATTAGAATAATGAATGCCCACATGCACAGATGAACGCACATCAAGATTTTGATGATGGGACTGATAACGACTCAGATGATGCGGACCAGATCGAACCAGTAGGTGCCTTCAATGCAATTGTTGGCTCTATTTCTGAGGCACTAGCAGAGACCAGTGCTGGTATCCGTAAGAAGAAGAACCCATGTCCAATCATCAAGAAAGGGAAAAAAATAAGGCGGATGAGGGGACTCCTCTTAAACAAGAGAGGACCTTAATGTTCGTTGAGATGAAGGTAAATGGCAAGCCCATTCGGGCGATGATAGACACGAGTGCTACCCACAACTACTTAGCCTCAACTCAGGTGGAGCGCCTTGGCCCAGTTGTAGGAAAGGCTAAAGGTCTTGTCAAGGCTATCAACTCACCTCCTCAGCCAGTGGGTGGAATAGCCAAAGAGGTACCAGTGACGCTTGGCCCTTACGAAGGAAAATTCAACCTGCGAGTGGTAATCATATATGACTTCAAGTTGATAGTTGGGTTGGAATTCCTAAGGCAAACCAACACCATGCCCGTACCGTATGCAGACATGCTACTGATGATGGGAATAAACGGGGCCAAGCCCTTCATTATCCCGTGCATGCCCATGAAGATAGTCGTTGAGAACATCTCGGCCTTGCAGTTGAAGAAAGGGGTCAAAAGACATGAACCTACGTTCCTGGAAACCCTCTGCATTGAAGATATAGAACGCTCCTCGGGTCCCATTCCTGCACCCGTGAAGGAGCTACTACTAAAGTTTGAAGATGTCATGCCACAAGACATGCCAAAGCGACTCCCGCCTAGGCGCACTATGGACCATTAAATTGAGTTGGTGTCGGGCGCGAAGCCACCTACCCAGGCGCCTTACAGAATGTCACAACCCAAACTCACTGAGCTTCGGAGACAATTGACGGAAATACTACACACAGGGATTATCGAGCTCTAAACAAAATCACCATGAAGAACAAGTACCCTATTCCTCTAATAGCAGACTTGTTCGATAGACTGGGCGGTGCGACGGTGTTCACCAAGATAGACCTGAAGACAGGTTATTGGCAAGTTCTTAATGCAGAGGGTGATGAGCACAAGATGACCTGTGTGACAAGATATGGGCCGTACGACTTCCTGGTTATATCGTTCGGCTTAACTAACGCTCCAGCCATATTTTGCACCTTGATGAACCAAGTCTTCCAAGAGTACATTGACGAATTCGTGGTTGTATATTTGGATGACATTGTGGTATATAGCAAGAACACCTGGAGCACTTGTGGAAGGTCCTAGCCCGATTGTGGGAGCATGAACTATATGCGAAGCTGTCTAAGTGCTCCTTTGCTAAAAAACAGATTGACTTCCTCGGACATGTCATCAAGGAAGGGCGGATCAAGATGGACCAACAGAAGATTCAGGCTATCACTGATTGGCCGCCGCCTAAGGATATCCACGCCTTGAGGGCGTTCCTTGGCTTATGTAACTTCTATCGGTGATTTGTGAAAAATTACTCCCTCATCGTAGTGCCATTGACAGAACTCCTCAAGAAGGTCACGCCTTGGGATTGGGGACCTAGGAGAGCGGAGGCCTTCAACGCATTGAAAGCGGCTATGTCTAGTAGCCCCGTCTTGGCCCTCTCTGATTTGGCCAAGCCATTCGAGGTACAAACGGATGCATCTGACTATGCCCTTGGCGGAGTCTTGCTACAAGAAGGGCATCCTGTAGCGTACGAGAGCCGGAAGCTGAAGGATGAAGAGCGGGGATATGCTGCCCACGAGAAAGAATTATTGGTTGTCGTCCATTGCTTACGCCTTTGGAGGCACTATTTGCTAGGAACCCTGTTCGTGGTCAAGACAGACAACATAGCTGTTAGCCATTTCATGACCTAGCCGAAGCTGAATGGTCGACAGGCCAGGTGGCAGGAACTCCTAGCTGAATTCCACTTCAACCTGGAGTACCGAAGTGGGAAGACCAATCATGTTGCTGATGCGCTCACTCGGAGAGCTGATCTGGCATCGGTGTGCCTACTCGCCACCCTAAGGGGGAGCGAAGTAGCTACTACTATCAAAGACCAGATACAGGATCTACTCATCAAGGATACTGCTGCACAGTATTTGATTGATCTGTAGGAGAAGGAAAGACTCGCCAGTTCTATATGGATGATGGTTTCCTGAAAGTGAAAGGGAACCGACTTTATGTTCCTAAAGGAGGAGACCTACGAAGGACTCTTCTGGCGGAATGTCACGATACTTTGTGGGCCATCCATCTCGGTGAAGAAAGCACCATGGCATTACTTCGCCGTGCATATTATTGGCCTCAAATGGCCGGTGACGTCGCTCAGTATATGAAGACTTGTCTAGTATGCTAGAAGGACAAGTCAGATCGCTTGACACAAGCGGACTCTTGGAACCACTAGCTATCCCAAAGAGACCTTGGGAAAGTGTTTCTCTAGATTTCATCACTGGATTGCCCAAGGTCGGAGATCTCACGACTATCTTGGTTGTGGTGGATCGATTTTCCAAGTACGCTACCTTTTATAGTAGTCCCACATGCATCTCAGCAGAGGATACAACTCGACTCTTCTTCTCTCATGTCGTCAGATATTGGGGCCTGCCTAAAGACATCGTTAGTGATCGCGACTCACGCTTCACTAGCAGCTTTTGGACCCAACTCTTTAAGTGCCTTGGGTCAAACTGAGTCACAGCTCGATTTTTCATCCGCCATCTGATGGCTAAACGGAGCGATTCAATGGCATGCTAGAGGAATATCTCCGCCATTTTGTAACCAGATCACAGAAGAACTGGGTGAAGCTTCTGGATGCTGCTCAACTGTGTTTCAATTCACAAAAGAGCTCTAGTACAAACAAAAGCACTTTTGAAATTGTTACCGAACAGCAACCGCTACTCCCACACACTGTGAATGCACCAAACATGTCAAAATCTCCTCGAGTTGCTAGCTTCTCAAAAGAATGGAAGCAAGAATTGGAGATAGTGCGGAGCTATCTTGTCAAAGCCCAAAAGCGGATGAAGAGGCATGTTGATCAAAATCGTCGCTTTGTTGAATACCAGGTAGGAGACAAAGTGATGGTCAAAATTCCAAAGCGGTACTTGTTTGCAGGGGTCCATGACCCTCGCCTACTACAAAAATACATTGGACCCTTGTCCATTGAAAGGCGCATTAGTAAAGTTGCATACCGGGTGGATATCCCAGCTTGGTGGAAAATCCATCATGTCTTCCATGTCAGTCTTCTGAAACCTTTTCGGGAAGACATGGAGGATCCTTCACGGAGCCAACTTACAATACCAAGTATTCGAGGCCCCAATTCAACCGGAAAAGGTGTGATGAAGCTATTCTTGATGATCGAGTGATTCACGCCTCAAGGAAAGATCACCAAGAGTTCTTGGTGAAATGGCAGGGCTGTGATGCAGAGGAGAATACTTGGGAAAGGGGAACAAACCTCAAAGCCTACAAGAGCCTAATTGATGATTATCTTGCAAGTAAGGCGCCGAGGACGTCACCAACTCAGGTGGGGGAGAATGTCATGGGCAGCTTTCCAGCCATGCCCCATGACCCCTTGGGCGCGCCTCGTGGCATCCTAGCAAGCCTCCCAATGCCTAGCGCCACGGACGGCCCCGTGGTCTTGGCTGCGCCAAGTGACAAGCGCGCATGTGCCTCTGTTGCCCCACCGATATCCCTCGCCAGCACCCAGCCGCAGGTAGATGCCAACAGCGCCGTGCGCGCAGACCGTGATGCTAAAGACAAGGTTGCTGACGACGAACCTGTTTCTACCTTGTAGAAAACTATGTCCTTTTCATTGTAAATATGGAGTAGTTTTATTTCATGTACTTCCATTATGTTTCTTTAGCTTAGTTAGGTCTAGTCTTGTAACTTTGGTTTATTTTTTTTACGCACTATTAGGGGGGATCAAGCAATCAAACTTTCTAGGAAGCAAACAATTCTCTGTACTAGTGTCTCTCCCCCTCGACACCGTGTTGCTTTTCTGTAATTGCTTTCATTAATGCAATCAAGCTTTCTTTCATTCTCAATTCTCATTTCTGTTCTCTCAATTGATCTTGACATTGGTTTTCTCGTACGACACTGACAATCTCGTCTAGCGTACGGAGGGGACCTCAGTTGGCGGACAGTAACTGCACTGACATCAGTTGTTTAACTTTACGTCGCCCTTCCAAGAAATCTCAGGAAGGCGACACGTCACACTAATCATAAAATGAGCTGCATGAAAAAAAATAACAGTTTATGTAAAATTAGATAACATAAAGATTTAACTTATTTGCCGTGACTGTAAAATTTTTACACTAGTTGGTTTATTTTATATTATTGTAATATGTACTTTGCCTTATTTTGAGTTAACTAATAGGTGTAGGAAATAGAATTCAACACTCTTTTTGAAAAATTAACAAAGAGTATGGGAGTTCTTAACTCGTATCTTCGATCATTTTTATTTTCTTTTCTATTATCTTAATCAAGTTGTGGTGACATGATTTTCATTAGGGAAATTTAAAAAATAAAATGAATAAACGCGCAAAGAAATCAAGGAAACTAATTGAAATCCATTTCATCTTCATTAACTTGCTCGTAATATCAAAATTAAAAAAAATTCCAAAGCTTACTTTTAAGATTGTTTTTTGGTTTGGGTGAGACAAATTCCAAGGTCAAAATATAATAAATCATTCTCCTAAAGTCTATGCTTGTTTTTAGGTGATCAGATGGTTTTTGTTTGGATCCTTTCCCTTATCCCCTTCCACCTTGTTAATTTTCTACCCTTTTGACTTTATTAAATTATTTGATTTGTTGTGTTTTTCGCATGCCTTCTTAAGCAAGAGCATCTCATAATATATTATTTAAATGGAATCTAGTAACAAAATACTTCCATCTATGGCAAATTTTCCATCAAGCCCCTTAAATGATAGTAGTTACTCTGTCTCAATTTATATAACAGGATTTCGAGAGTCAAATAGATTTTTCTGTGATTATGATTCTTTCCATATGCCTTTAGTTTGAATTATCAATTATTATGACTTATAGTACTTTTTACGTAGCTTTCAAATATATAAATTTTATCTTCAAATACTATATACGAATTCAAGATCAAAATAAAAAAGATTGATTCTCGAAATTGAAACTGTGCAATATAAAGTGGGACAACGGTAGTATTCTTTTTGTATATCAGTATTTAAACATTTAGCATCTTCTGAGTTGATTAAAGAGACAGCTAATAGGGAGAGTAAAATGTACTTCACTACTTGTGCGAATTGAAAAAGCTTTGACCAAAAAAAAATTGAAAAAGCTTGTAACGTTGCCATTTGGCATAATTTTGTAATACTCTGTTTTAAGCTGAGCTGTTAGCAAAATAATTAAATTATACTAGTAGATGGAAACTGAAGTTACCAGTTTTTATTGTTGAACTAGAACATTTAGCTCTGCAAACCCCTAGCAAAGTGTGAAAAAGACTATTAAATTAATACGTTGATTAGAAGTAGCTAGAAGATAGCCAACTTATTTGTTGACAGATCTCCCTCCACACCTGTCTTGTCCATGATACACCTTTTGGAATATCGAAACTCAAAGAGGCTCAGCTCCTGACCTTTTAAAATGTTTATGACATCTTTTTTTCTCAATAGAAGATTTGGAAGACCTGAATTGAAGATTTTGACAATCCCAATCACCTATTTGAAACTCATTTGGATTCTTAATCCCTGCTCAAACTAAAATTAAACCTCTGAAAGTCAACAAAAATTGAGCAATGAGTTCATTTTCGCATCAAAACAGAATTTATCTACAAAATTAGCTTTTTTCAGCAAACTTTGTAGGCGTTTGGACATAAAAATTATAATTTTTTTAAAAAAGTAGTATTTGGAGTTAAGTTGAAAAACGATATTTTGAATTTAAAATTATGTTTGGACATGCATTTCACTTGATAAAATTGCAATTTTGTGAGTAGAGAAAAAAAAAATTCTGAAAATTTTGAAAAAGTGGTCTTTTTAAAAAACTCATGTTCGAAATTTATTAAAAACTTGCAAAATTTCATGGACAAACATATTTTTGAATTGTTTTTGAAAGAAAGAAAAAAAAATTATGGACAAACGGGACCTTTATATTGTTAAGCCAAAAATACCTCGAGATAATGAACAACAAGTTTTTGCAACACATCTAGAGAGAGAATGAGCAACATCTCACTAAACAACATTCAGGGAATCCACATCAAATTCCTCCCAAACCCCCTGACAAAATTACACCAACAATCAATACTACTCACTCTTACAAAGATAAACTGATTCAAGGGAAAATCTTCACTAGTGCCTCCCAATCAATACCAAGGTCCTCATCACCTACTATGGATATCCAATCTCCTGATTTGGAAGCCACTACCCTGGAGGATTTGTCCAAAAACATGAAGCACATAATACTGACTGAGGATGATAGACAACGAATGTACAACCCTTGGAAGTACTCACTCATCATCAAACTCATGGGTAAACGGCTAGTTCATCACTACTTAAAGAGGAAAACCCAAGAGCTATGGAAGATAGATGAAAACTTCCCTCTAATAGATCTTGGGGAAGATTACTACACGGTCAAATTGGCTAAGGAGGAAAGCATGACTAGAATACTACATGATGGACCCTAGTTCATCAATGGGTTTTTCCTATCAGTGCAAAAAATGGGTGCCTAATTTTGTAGCCACGAAGGCATATCAAAGTTATCTAGCGTTTGGGTAAGATTGCCACAACTCCCCACGGAATTTTATGATGGTATAATCCTAACAAAAATTGGAAACTGCATTGGCAAACTGCTTAAAGTGGATGCATGCACATCGGCCAAAGTATGCGAGACTTTGTGTGTAATTACCACTGGAGCAGCCAGTACAAAACTTTATAATGATTGGCCACCACAAACAACTTATACTCTATGAAGGAGAAGGCTTTTTGTGCAAGGTCTGTGGAAGGCTGGGGCACTCAAGCAGAATCTGCTCCTATAGGACTCTAATCAGCCATAATGGGGGTCCATTGCCAAATGAGACACCACAACCTAAGGATGACAGTCTCTTTCCCCAGGAAAAATAAATCTAAGGCAGCCAATCAGTCCACGGATAAGGCGAGTTCCTCAATTGCACCAGGTATTAAAGTTTGCATGTATGATGCCTTGTCAGGTAAGTATTAAAATACACAGCCTATGAGCTATGTTAATAAACAACTACTCACTAACCCTAATGCAGCTTACCCTACTGCCCCAATTGACCAATGTGATGAAGGAAAATCTGTAGCCAATGAACTCGCTGGAAAACCACCCAATGGTAAGGAAGGTGGTTTTTTTAATCACCCTCTGGAGCACATTATTTTGGAAAATAAAATACAAAAATTAAATCAAAACACCCCTAATTTACATGGCAAGATGAAAGTTAACACTACATGTGTCCAAAACGTGTCTCAACCTCCTAAGTGCAATAATATCCTAAAATCTTTTGTCCAACAAAATGGATTTGGACTTAACTACCACACTAACCAATGAGAGAGGCCAAGACAACATTAACTCTACTAACAATAATTACTACTCTAATATTAACAACCAATCTAATAACGAAGGCCACTCTACTCACATTCACCATGCAAAATCCATCCCTGACGCCCAATCTTCCATGCAACACATGGACATAGAGGATAGACAAGTGGCGGAGGGCATATCCATGCAAGATTTCGATATAACCCTCACACAATCCCTCTCCATTCCTACTCAAGTAGAGAAAATCATTGCAAAACCTACTCCCCCCTAGAAGTTAGCTCACTTATATTACACGATCATACCAATAATGCCAAGACTACCACTTACATTTAGAAGGAGATACCGACTGATTCAATTAATTCATCTCTCCCAGAACCAAAGGATGAACAATTTGCCACCACTACCTCATCACTTTCCCTCAAATCCTATAATATACGCCCAACCCCCAAGTCCACCCAACCATGTACCACAATCATGGGTGGAACTGGGTCTTCAGAGGCATGCAGTCTCCTTCAATATGGAAATCAACGGTCAGGAGTCGATCCTAATAATTCAAAATACACACTTCCTTGCACAACTAATCTTAGATGGGATGAGCCTACCCATGAACAACTATGTCAATCAAATGTGGATGAACAATATTCTCCAACCTATAGCCCCCTCATTGAACCAGAATCTAGTACACACCATGCAACAAATGTGGAACCTACCCTACAACTCCAACCAACAGCTCCCACAGAATCCACCTCTCAATCTCCCCTTCTTTGCACCAGAGGACATGATGGTTCTAAACCCCATCTTCACACAGTGGCTCCCCAACACATGCAAGACCAGCAACAAGGTCCACAACCAGATCCAATGGAAGATCGGGCCCCAGTTCAAAACATGCAAAACCAGGAAGGGCTTCAGGAGGAAGAAGATGAGGAGGACAACTTGGTCCACTTGGGGGAACCAGCAGTAGCTTTTTTAAACCTAAGCGAGGTAAAAATACTTATCTTCAAGGAGATGATAGAAAGGAAGTCTATCTTCAGTTGCCCAACGACACTTTACAAGTGCTCCTTGGACATCTGTCCTCCATAGGACCCCACGGTGGGGAAGCATGTGGTGATACTGGTTCCCTCCATAAGGAGGAACCCCAACCACATCCCAATCAATAATCATTTCGTGTATCAACCAAACAATATCATGATTTGGAACGTGAGAGGAGCAAATAATGCCAACTTTAGGAGACACTTTCGTGAGCTTATGGATACCCATAGACCATACCTAGTTGCCTTGTTGGAAACAAAAATGGAGAGTCATGTTTCAATCCTGGAAGATTTTCACTTCACTGAGATGATTGAGGTTCCTGCCGTTGGGCAAGCTGGAGGTTTGGTAATCTTGTGGAATCATGATGTGGTGACGGTTAACAACTTTACTAGGAATGGTCAAGAAATTCATGCAATGATAGAGGTAAAACCCAAAAACCTTACTTGGTTATTTTCTACTGTTTATGCTAGCAATGATATAGCTATTTGGCAAGTATTATGGGAAACCCTTAAATACACTTTTGATAAGTACAACGGACCTTAGTTAATCGGGGGTGACTTTAATGAAGTGATAGATTCGGAGGATAAATTTGGGGGCAGGTTTATCAATTAAAAAAGATCTAAGTCTCTAATAAACTGTCTCAACTATTGTAATTTAGTGGACCTAGGGCTTAAGGGGTGAAAATACACATGGTCCAACCATCGTAGGAAAAAAAGGGGCCTAATAATAGAGAGATTAGATAGGGTATACTCCAATTATGAATGGTTACAAGAGTTTACAAATATTACAGTAACGCACCTCCCTAAATTACACTCGGACCATAACCCTATCTTAGTTAACCTTGATAATAAAATTAACAATAACCATGCTATGCTGTTTAGACTCGAAACTTACTGGTGCACACACCCAGACATCCCTAGAGTTGTGTCTGACAGTTGGGTGAATAAGGATATAATTGAAGGGACGGAGTCTTTTCACAAAAATTGTGATGACCCAAAAGGTCATCTCATGTTTTAGAAGTCAAATCTGTGTTTCGAGGCCTTAAAAATCTCCTTTTGTTTCACCTCGATTTGCATGCGCAGTCCGGGCGTATATCCGAAAAGCCCTTATGTGAAAATTTGAGAAAAATGCTAAGTTTTGCCTTTAAAATGGAATTAAGTTGACTTCGGTCAACATTTTGGTAAATGGACCCGGACCCGTGTTCCAACGGTCCCGTAGGGTCCGTAGTAAAATATGAGACTTGGGCTGCTCGGAATCGAATTCTGAGATCCCTAGCTCGAGAAAAGAATTTTTAAAGAAAATTGTTGGCTAGGAAATATAAGCATTTGTAGAAATGAAATAGTGTGTAACCTGATGGTATGGGGCCCGTATTTTGGTTCCGGATCCTGGTACAGGTTTAAAATAATATTTAAGTCGAACCTGTGAAATTTGGTAAGAATCGGAGTTGATTTGATATAAATCGGACTCATAGTTGAGAAAATGGAAATTTTAATGTTCTTGAGAATTTTATGAATTTTGGTGCTAAATTCGTAGTTGTTGATGTTATTTTGATGATTTCATTGCACGAGCAAGTCCGTATGATATTTTTAGACTTGCGTGTATGTTTGGTTTAGAGCCCCGAGGGCTCAGGTGAGTTTTGGATATGCCACGGAGTGAGTTTAGACTTAGAAAAATTTCTGATTTGCATATGGTATTATTGCAGGCTCTGATCTCGCAATTGCGAGGTCAGGCTTCGCAATTACGAGCCTATCAGGCTTGGTAACTGCGAGGGGCTCATTGCAATTGCGATGAATGCCCTGGCCAGCCTTGTTCGCATTTGCGAGCTTTTCTTCGCAAATGCGAAGGTCTCAATAGTCGCAAACGACCTAATTGTCGCAAATGCGATGGGAGCAGAAATTCCCAGGGTTCGCAATTGCGAACCTCTGATCGCAATTGCGATAACTGCGATCTGTAAGTGGAATTTCAGACGGGATTTTCATATCATTCTTCAAAATTTCAAAACCTAAACTCCTAAGGACGATTTTTCAAGAGCAAGTTCTTCCCTAAATCATAGGTAAATGAATCTTAACTCTTTTTCTCCAATCTATAACATCTTTTTACATAATTTCACTTCAAAATCTAGGAATTTTTATGGGAAATTAGGTGTTCTTGGGTAGAAATTAGGATTTTCGAATATTGGGGATTTGGACCTCGATTTGAGGTCCTATTTCAAAACTAATTGTATATTTGATTTCGTGGGTGAATGGGTGATCGGGTTTTGGTTCGAACTTCGGGTTTTGACCAAGCGGGCCCGGGGTCGGTTTTTGACTTTTTGGGGAAAACATTGAGAAATCTATTTTCATGCATTAGAATTGGTTTATTTAGCATTTATTGATGTTATTAAGTAAATTATGACTAGATACAAGCAGATTGGAAGTGGAACTGAGAGGTAAAGCGGTAATTGAGGCTTGATTTTTGTCCGTAGAATTGAGGTAAGTGTTTGGTCTAACCTTAGCTTCAGGGAATAGGAGTCATGGTCTTAATTGCTACGTGTTAGTGTCGAGTACAACGTATAGGCATGGTGACGAGTATCTATACATTGGTGTCAAGCATGCCCGTGAGTCTTATACCATGACTCTATTGTGTATGGTCCCTGCTTAGGTTGATGATTATAAATGTTAAACATGATTCATGATAAACCCATGGTAATTGACCATTGTTGAGTATTGGCTCAAGTTGGGAATTATTTTGTGAAGTAATGGTTGGAACGAAATTGGTTATAGTTGATTCCCTTGCCGGGATGTTATTGTTCATACTGTTGATTCCCTTATCGGGATGTTATTGTTTATATTGTTGATTCCCTTGCCGGGACGTATTGCTTCTAATATTTGAGTGAGGAAGAGCGTAAATCACGAAGGGTGATGCCTTGCATGATATTGTGAGTGAGTGTTAATGCACGAAGGGTGATGCCGTGCCGACATTGAGTGTTAATGCACGAAGGGTGATGTCGTGCCATGATTATGAGAGTTAAAGCACGAAGGGTGATGTCATGCCAATATTGTGAGAGTTAATGCACGAAGGGTGATGCCGTGCCATGATTATGAGAGTTAATGCACGAAGGGTGATGCCGTGCCGATTCTGTTGATTCTTATGGTGAGGACGAGAGTAAAAGCACGAAGGGTGATGTCGTGCATGTGTTACAGTTTTCCTTATTCCTGTTGATATTTTTATGTTGTTATTTATGCTTCTCTACCGAATTTCTGTTAAGTATTGATATTCCTCGCAGCATGCTTCCGTTCCCCTCTTTATCTGTTATTTCCTATTTCTATTATCCGTTGTATATGATTTAACTACACAGGTTTATATGGTTATCGTGTCCTAGCCTCGTCACTACTTCGCCGAGGTTAGGCTCGACACTTACCAGTACATGGGGTCGGTTGTACTGATACTGCACTCTGCACTTTCTGTGCAGATTTCGGTGCTGGACCTTGTGAGTAGATCGTGGGTTGCATCCTTCAGTCCATAGGAGACCCGAGGTAGATCTACCGGCGTTCACAGACTCCGGAGTCCCCTTCCTTTTGTTTTTGATATACTGTCTCTTTTCATTTCGAGAACAGTTGTACTTTTTCTTTCTATACCAGTGTTTGTAGACATTCGTAGATGTTCGTGAAATTGTGACACCAGATTCTTGGGTAGACATGTATTGGAGTATTTGATATTGTTATGACACTTCCGCACTTTCACCTGCTTAGTTTTAATTACTGTTTATATCTGTTTGGGTTGATTGCTAATGTGTTGAAATCTTAGTAGTTGGCTTGCCTAGTTGTCACGAGTAGGCGCTATCACGACTCCCGAGGGTGGGAAATCCGGGTCGTGACAAAAATGTGTTAGAATGGAAATAAATTATCTTTTGGAATATTTTTGCTAGGAATAGAAACATTTTAAAAAGAATTAATGGTATACAAAACTCTCCTAACTACCAAACTAGTCAGTAACTTAG
Organism: Nicotiana attenuata; assembly: GCF_001879085.1. Classification (NCBI taxonomy): domain Eukaryota; kingdom Viridiplantae; phylum Streptophyta; class Magnoliopsida; order Solanales; family Solanaceae; genus Nicotiana; species Nicotiana attenuata. Next base: position 127,887 of record NW_017671950.1, on the reverse strand, counting down.
AGACTTAGAAGTAACCCTTATTGAGGATTATGACACCATCCTTAAATTAGAAGAGGACTACTGGAAATTATGCTCTAGGGTTAATTGGTTGAACGAAGGGGATGCAAATACAAAATTCTTCCATATTCAAGCCACTAACCGTAGACGGAGAAATAATATTGTCTTTTTTAAAAGACAACTCAGGAAATTGGATAGAGGATCAATCTGCCCTAATAAATTATGTAACCAATCACTTCCAGAATATCTTTACTACGTCTCATGAAAACACTAACTGGTCAGCCATAAAATCGGATAAGGCAACCTTCACAAAAGTTGACCTGTCCAGCCTTGATAGTAAATTAAAAAATCATGAGATTAGAAATGCAGTTTTCGCCTTTAACCAAACAAGGCACACGGACCTGATGGTCTACAACCCTTTCTCTTCCAAAAATTCTGGCCAATGCTAGGCAGTAAGGTCATAAATCTTTGCCAAAAAATCTTTGAGACAAGGACGGTTATGCCTCATGAAATTAACAAAATATACTTATGCTTAATCCCCAAATTCAGTAATGCTAATCAATTAAAAAACTTTAGGCCTATCAGCCTGCAACACTTTGTACAAGGTTGTCACTAAAGTTATTGCCAATCGCATCAAGCCCTTCCTAAAACATCTTATTAATAATCAACAAGCACGCTTTATTAAAGATAGACGAGCTAGTGATACAGCTACCATTATCCAAGAAGTGTTAAAACGGTTTAACGCTCATAAAGAAAAGCAAAATTGCATCCTCAAGCTTGACCTGGAAAAGGCTTTTGACAAATTAGAGTGGTCTTATGTTTAGAGAACTCTAAGATTTTTTAACTTTCCTCCAAATATATCTTCCCTAATCCTTAGCTGTATAACAACTAGGACAATCTCCATATTAATAAATGGCAATAAAACGGAGGAATTTTCTCCCACAAGGTGCATTCGACAAGGTGACCCCATGTCTCCTTATCTTTTCATCTTATGCATGGACATGTTATCAAAAAATATCGAACACCTATATTCAAAATTGGGACCCCATTAAGCTTAATAAGAGATGCCTCCCCCCCCCCCCCCACCTGTCACACTTGTTTTTCGCAGATGACCTAATATTAATGGGCCGTGCAAATAATAAAACTATCACAACAATGTAGAAAAGCGTGGAGAGTTTTTGTTGCCTCTCCGGGCTAAATATCAACAAAGATAAATCCAAAATATTAGTGTCAAAGTCTTGCACTGATGAGAATATAACAATGGCCATGAATACCTTTGACTTAAAAATTAGTAAATCATTTGGTACTTACCTAGGTTTTCCCATGCTTCAACACCAACCTAGGCATAAAGACTATCAACCCATAATTGATAAAATGCGGGCAAGATTAAACAATTGGAATGCTAAGTGGCTGTGTATGGCGGGAAGGTGCACTTTAATAACTTCTTTTCTCAACACAATCCCAAACCACCTAATGCAATTATCCCTACTTCCAAGTAAAACTTTAAAGGAAATTGACAAGATCCAGAGAGACTTCCTATGGGGGACTACTAGAGATAAGAAAAAACTTCACCTAATTGGGTGGAACATGGTTACTAACACAAAGGAAGTTGGGGGCCTAGGCATTAAGAAATCAAAATCTAAAAATTTAGCCCTGCTAGCCAGCCTTACTTGGAGAATTCTTAATAATCTGTCATCCTCTGGGCACATGTTCTCATTAGCTTATATGGGCATATTAGTAGAACTGGTGGTTGCTCTAATACCTGGAAAAGCCTATTAAGAGGTTGGACTATCTGTAAACAAGGAATCAGGTGGCCAGTCGATCAGCACTCGAGCATGAATATTTGGGCCACTAATTGGATCCCAAATTTCACCAACCTAAGAGATAACATTATTGGTCCCCTTACCTATAATTAGGATTGTTTAAAAATTAAGGACATTCGGGATAACAATGAATGGGACCTAACAAAAATCTCCTTTGAGCTTCCTCAAAGTATTGTTACAAGCATCAACTCCTTAATCCCAACCTCATATCCTATACATGCTAACAATCTCATATGGAGTATAAACCCTAGCGAGTATTCACCACCACTTCTTGTTATAAATTAATTGATAAACAACTCTCCCTAAATCTTAATTTCAATTGGATCTGGGGTGCCAAGTGCCCGAGAAAAATCAAGTTCTTCCTATGGACGTGCTACCACACACGTCTTCCCACTAGAGAATACTTCTGAAAATTTGGTATTAATATCGACACTAACTGCCCAATATGGAAAAACACAAATGAGTCCATATTGCACATCTTCTGGGAATGTACGGTTGCTCAATCTTTTTGGCAAACCATGGGGGTGGCCATCACTCATCAAAGGGAAAATGAACACTGGGTAGATTTTCTTTGAACTAGAAACCCTAAAAAAACCAATAAATTCATCACATGGGAAGAAACTTTTCCCTTCTCATTATGGGCTATTTGGCAGAACAGACATGAAAACAACGTGAATAATACTAGCAAGCACATCAACACAAACAAAGTTCTTGACCAAGCATTGGAATACCACTTGCTAACATCCACGCCTACTACTAATAATATTAAATTCAAACTCAAAGTGAAGTGGCAGGCTCCTCCAAGGAATTAGTATAAGCTCAGTTTTGATGGGGCTTTCGACAATAGTTGCCTCCATGGAGGAATCAGTGGGATAATTCGCAACAACAAAGGTGACTGGATACTGGGATACTACGAGAAGTATCCCACAACATCTCCTATTCAGGCAGAACTCCTAGAATTACGGCATGCACTTAAAATAATTATCAAGAAAAACATATTCCCAGTTGAAGTTGAAACAGATGCCATGGAGGTCATACACTTCCTTCATGACGATTATCCAACTTACAATGATTTAATTCATGAATGCATGTGGTTAATGGAGAAGGCAACCCAGCAAGGGGAGATCACAATGAAGCATAGCTTTCGTGAGGGGAACATGGTAGCACACCAGTTGGCAAAAGAAGCTCTAATGGCACCTAGTTATAATAAACCTTGTTGTTTTGTCTTACCTTCTATCTTTGTAATGGATGCCTATTGCAAGGATCAGGATGACCATATGTATGTTAGATCGTGTTCTATGAAAGTGTGTAGTAACTTAGCTGCATTAGGCAATGACAGTGCCTTAGAAGGCATATCTCTAGCGCCTCGAGGCGTATGTACTAAAGACAATGCAATAGGTCACGTACCCTAGCTTGCTACTATTATTATTATTAATATAAGTACCTTTTCCCATAAAAAAAAACTAGTAGTGTAGAGCATGATCAAGAAATCCTTGTCATGCAACAACTTTCAGAAGTACTTTTTAAATTTGATCTCAGAGAACATAACAACAAAGTAAAGATTAGCATCTTTGTGTCTGCAATTTTAACTTCTTCAAATAACTAGATTTGAAGATTACAATGTCAAATCATAGCCTTAAGTGATTGATTTAATACATGGAATCCAGGGGGACACCAACAAATACAAAGGAGGAAAATAAGCAAAGAACTTATGCACTTCCCTCTCCTTTTTCTCTACTTTTCTTTCCTTTGCCGCACAAAAATATATACCTTTGTCACGTATCTAATGTTGCGGCCAAGTGATCAATAAAGTTGGTGCTAGCTTTTTATATCAGGGTTCAAATTCCGACAAAAATATATTATAAAATTTCTTTCAATCTCTAGATTTTAGTGGGCAGAAAAAGCTAGTCCGGATACTACTATTATTAGAAAAATGAAAGGAGATACCTTTATCACTTTATTGTGCATTTTAGTGCAAACATCATCCAAGAATTTGAACCCCATAATCTTCACAAATCTTCAAAAAATATTTGCATGTGAAGTGAAGGATTGCATAATATCTTTTGCCAAACACAATGTGATCCTCAAATGCCAAATAAGAAAGAATTTGTTCAATTTTTAACTAGCACCCATGAATAGCCATATACAGCCAAGGGTATATAGCTTTTTCATAATAGGAATGGAAAACTTTTAATAGGATACCTTTGTTGGGCTACTTGTTGAGGCAGAAATGGAGATATAATGTATCTTTATATACCATCTTTTACTAAGATTAAGTTGCAAAAGTTATTGAAAAGAAGGCCAATATATGAATTCTTTGTCATATGATTTTATTACAATTTGGAGGAAATATTTACCACTGAACTTTTGTACTTTCGCAAACTGTCATGATATTATTTAGAATTTAACCTATATACACAGAGCGGATCCAGAATATATATTTTATGGGTTCAACATTTAAGGTTTTTAGTATTTTTACCCATTATATTTTAAAAGTTATGGGTTCATATGTACCATTACTTATAATTTTAATGAATCTTTACACATAAACTTATACTCCACATGAAAGTTATGAGTTCAATTAAACTCGTTATACATGGATCGTCTAAAAAGTTTTAACATTTTTTATAACAAGTAATCTATCTTATTTTCTATGGTGCTAATCTCACTTTTTATGGACAATTGCTCATAATATATAAAGAATCGTAATCATAAATGATATCTGTAAATAAAAGTATAGATTATATTTTGTAAGAATTAAAATATGTCAATTTCCACAAATTAAAAGGGAAAACGAGATATGATTCCAAGAGCATTACAAGGACTCATGGTCCTACCCTCTTTGAAAAGAAAAAATATACCAAATTTTGCCGTATTTTGTGGTAAATCTTGGTGACTACCAAATGATTTGTTTTGTTTTTTGTGATTGTCGTATTTTTGCAAATTTCAGCGATCACCATGTGAAAATTTCTGGCGATTGTCATGTTTTGCAAATCCCGGTGTCATCATATGAAATTTTTTGGCGATTGTCATGTTTTGTGGCAAATCGTATTGATAACCATGTGAAAAATTCTGGAGATTGTCAAAAACGCTTCCCAATATTCTGGCGGAGGCTATTTTCTCAACAGTGGGACCGAAATATCCTATTTTTGCCATTCGCCTAATTTTAATAACTTTTACATTTGATAAGTAAAAGATTCCCAAGAACGGAGGGTCAAAGTATAAATTGATCCTAACATTCTCCATTAAATTATATTGCGCAAAATCCACAATAAAGGTTCATCTCAAACAGTTATACTAAGGTCCTTGACAAAAGAAAACACATATGCTTTAGTTTAATATTAGTTATATTTGTCCGTGTATTGAGAATTATGTAAGTAGAAGTAGCAATTTGCGTAAAAAAACTGACAAACAAAACATAGATTTACACACTGAAGTAAAAAGCTAATGGTACTGACTAAGACGAAATCAATATAAATAAGGAGTTTAACTTCTGTACACTAACTTGTAAAAAAATTGTATTATTAGGTCACTTAAGATATAACTATAGATAATCATCCATAATAAGTTTGGATTACTTTTTTGAAAAGTATAATATGTTAAATGCTACAACGTCATAAAATACACTGTTTAAATATAAATCTTTCTTAAACTATCAAACATCCAGCCAAGGAAATTCCTCAACGGTACAGCAGTTTTGTTGCGTGCATTTTCTTTCCTGTTAGAACTCTTCTAAAAGAGTAATGTGGTTAAACAGAATGAGCTAAAATTTAAGCAAATTTGTCAACTTAAACAAAAAGTCAGATAGTGATTAGTTATTAATTAAATCATCAATCTCTACCTAAGCCGCCCCTCCCACTCACCTTATAGTGAAAAGTTTTCATGTCTAAAACAAGAAGAAAGATCTCATAATATTCAAATACTATTTATATAATTTTTACTAGTGAAGGTGAATTCCACAAGTTCCTACTACATCCTTTTGAAGATCAACTCATATTCAAAATATATCCTTTTTCTGTCCCCATCAAACCGCCTGTCCACTCTTTTTCTAATATTGTTTCTTTTTCCTTCTAATGTTAGCTTAAAAACCCCCCCTCTCATCCCTTTCAATAGTAACAACACTTGATATCCCAAAATTTCCTCTCTTCTTCTTCTTCTTCACCATAACTATGACTGGAAAAAGAAGCCAAAATAGCCCGGTTGGTAGCCCGTTATCGGGCGATAACTCCTCCAAAGAGCTAGACAAGTTCCTCCCTATAGCCAATGTTAGCAGAATAATGAAAAAATCCCTTCCTGCTAATGCAAAAATCTCCAAAGAAGCCAAAGAAACTGTCCAAGAATGTGTTTCTGAGTTCATTAGCTTCATCACGGGCGAAGCCTCGGATAAATGCCAGAGAGAGAAGAGGAAGACCATTAATGGAGACGATCTTTTGTGGGCTATGACAACATTAGGGTTTGAGAACTATGTTGGACCCTTGAAGGGTTATCTCAATAAGTACAGAGAAACTGAAGGGGAAAAAAATATTATGGCTAGAAACGAAGAACCTTTTGAACCAACTAACGATAATTATATTATAACCAGTAGTAATAGTACTACTAGTTATAATAATAATATTGGTGTTCATGGTCATGGTCATGATCATGTTACAAAATTCGCAAAAAGGCCTGAATTTATTCAGAGTTTTAATAATGGCAATCTTGCGCAAAGTTTTGGAGATTATGGAAGGGTTAATGTCTATGGTGAGAATCTGACCTCCGCAGCTAATCTTCATGGGGTTGAATGGTAGACTATTTCGGGATTGTTCCTTGATTTGTGTATGTTATCCTTCGTGCTAATTGGTTCCAATTTTATCAGATGTCCCTGAAGGGACTAATGGTAGACTTATTTGGGAAATTAATATTAAAAGGTGTCCTAGTTTCTTAACTTATTGCATAACTTTTTTTTATGTTATCTTTATTTTTCTTTGTCAAATTAACTCATTTTGTAACCTTTTATATGTGTTAAGTATGATAGTTGAATTTATATAGGTCTGATTATGTATCTTTCTGATGTAATGAATGAGCTGATTCATTAATTAATGTCATGCTATTATTTGTGTCTAGTCAACTTATTGTTGGTAATTATGTATCAAATTCTAACTTCTATTTTGAGAATACTTCATATGATATTCCTGCAAAGTTTAAGAGGATTTTTAATTAAGGGTTCCCTCTATATTCTTCACTATCAATTCTAATTACTGATTACTATATATGAAGCTTGTGAATATCAAGATTAGAATTTCAGTTTTATGGGTTCTTTATTTTAGAACGATGACTTCAAATGCTAATAATTGGGTTTTAAATATAATACTTGTAAATATTTAATGAATTTCTTAACACAAATATATTATTTGAACAAAAATTACTGGGTTCGGCTAAACCATATTGTCGGGCTTTAGCTCCACCCCTGAGATGACTAGACATTATTCAATGTAGTTAGATAGTTTCTTGATTGGGATATATGCATAAATTAATGAATTAATTACTTAATTTCCACTGTTTTGCTGTAGAAAATAATATTACTCCAAAATTAATCTCATAACCTATTTGTTTGACTCAAAAGTTGTTTAACACTTTTTAAGCAAATCAATCAAATAGATGAATGGGTAGTTAAAGATAATTAACTCTAGATCCGAGACGAATAATATGAGTAGAAAAACATAGCCGAGTATAAATATTGGGCGTGATTATAGCCAGATTTAATAACATAAAGAAAGATGCATTGAATAACATTAAATGGCAATAAAATATAGATAAAGGAAAAGATTCACTCGATCTTGAGTTAGTCGGATCTTCTTTCATTTGATAAAGATGAATGATAGACAAAATACAAGAACCATTGGACCCTTTTTGGATCTGATGAAGGTTTTGGATCACAGATCCTCTTCTCTCTTTTGAGAGATGTGTTTACATATTTTCTAGAAAGAGGGAGAGGGAGACCGAGAGAGAGCCCCCTCAATGGGAAGTCCTCCCCTCCTATTTATAAGGGGGGTATCCATAGAATATCCTTACAAAAGGTACAATTTAGAGAGAATATTCGGTAGAATATTCCTTTTGAGTATTCTAAAGCAAACTAGCAGTTTCATGACTGTCCGTCCTCGGCCTGTCCGACCTCGGCCTATCCGACCACGACCTTCTTGATGACGGTCCGGCCATGGCTTTATTGATGACGGCCCGACCTTGGTCTGTCCGACCTTGGCTTTATTGACGACGACCTGACCTTGGTCTGTCCGACCTTGGCTTTATTGATGACGGTCCGACCTTGACCTGTCCGACCTTGGCTTTACGTCTTCGCGTGTCGAATTTCTCTGGTCTAATTTTGACCCATACAGTTAGTCCCTCCGCTTATCAAGGTCGTCTCTTGGTCGAGCTCGGTGAGCGGACCTCATTAATCGTAGTTCGAGAAATTTGGATGGGGAGGTTGACTAGTATGGGTTGCAGCTGAGGATGCCGATGCCGAGGGAGAATATCTTGAAGATGCTGGTGAAGAGAGTGGCGATGGTGACGCCGAGTGAAAAGATAGCTGTCTTGTTTTTTTGACCATTGATCCGGGTCGTATGTAATCTACGACTATTTGCGCAGTGACTTTGTATAAACAAGAACTTTTCGTTGCTATTTGCCTTGTACTTTTCCATGTTTTCGCTTTTTGCGACTTTGGTGCGAGGTAGATTCCCGCATGGCGAGTCCCGGTCTTTCCTTCTTTATATTTTTTGACGGCACTTGGCCTTAGGGACATTTCGAATTCTCTTCGGCGAAGGCCCATGGCCTTAGAGGGTATTATTTCGATTTTGTCGGAATATTGACCCGTCGTTGTTCGATCGAGGTCGAACTCTTCTTCTTTGGCGAAGGCCGTTGGCCATAAAGTCGATTCGGACGAGGCCGAAGATTGATTCGGACGAGGTCGAATGTTGATTCGGACGAGGCCGAAAGTTGATTCGGACGAGGCCGAATGTTGATTCGGACGAGGCCGAAGGTTGTTTCGGACGAGGCCGGATGTTGTTTCGGACGAGGCCGAATGTTGATTCGGACGAGGCCGAAGGTTGATTAGGACGAGGCCCAATGTCGTTTCGGACGAGGCCGAATGTTGATTCGGACGAGATCGAAGGTTGTTTCGGACGAGGCCGAATGTTGATTCGGACGAAGCCGAAGATTGATTCGGACGAGGCCGAATGTTGATTCGGACGAGGCCGAAGGTTGATTCGGACGAGGCCGAATGTTGATTCGGACGAGGCCGAATGTTGTTTCGGACGAGGCCGGATGTTGTTTCGGACGAGGCCGGATGTTGATTCGGACGAGGCCGAAGGTTGATTCGGACGAGGCCGAATGTTGTTTCGGACGAGGCCGAATGTCGTTTCGGACGAGGCCGAATGTCGATTCGGACGAGGCCGAAGGTTGATTCGGACGAGGCCGAATGTTGTTTCGGACGAGGCTGAAGGCTGTTTCGGACGAAGCCGAATTCTTCTATTTGGCGATGGCCCTTAGCCTTAAAGGGTGTTATTTCGACTTATCGAAATGTTAACCCGTCGTCGTTCGATCGAGGTCGAACTCTTCTTTTTGGCGAAGGCTCTTGGCCTTAAAGGGTGTTATTTCGACTTATCGAAATGTTAACCCGTTCGAATTCGAGCGAGGTCGAACCATCAAACTTTGATGGTGAAGGCACTTAGCCTTAAACTCAGTTCGAACGAGGTCGAACTTATCAAACCTTTGATGGCGAAGGCACTTAGCCTGAGTCCCAGTTCGAGCGAGGTCGAACTGTTAATCTTTGATGGCGAAGGCACTTAGCCTGAGTCCAAGTTCGAGCGAGGTCGAACTGTTAATCTTTGATGGCGAAGGCACTTAGCCTGAGTCCTAGTTCGAGCGAGGTCGAACTGTTAATCTTTGATGGCGAAGGCACTTAGCCTGAGTCCCAGTTCGAGCGAGGTCGAACTATTAATCTTTGATGGCGAAGACACATAGCCTGAGTCCCACTTTGAGCGAGGTCGAACTGTTAATATTTGATGGCGAAGGCACATAGCCTGAGTCCCAGTTCGAGTGAGGTCGAAATGTTAATCTTTGATGGCGAAGGCACTTAGCCTTAATCCCGAGGTCGAACTGTTAATCTTTGATGGCGAAGGCACATAGCCTGAGTCCCAGTTCGAGCGAGGTCGAACTGTCAAACATTGATAGCGAAGGCGCTTAGCCTGAGTCCCAGTTCGAGCGAGGTTGAACTGTCAAACTTTGATGGCGAAGGCACTTAGCCTGAGTCCCAGTTCGGGCAAGGTCGAACTGTCAAACTTTGATGGCGAAGGCACTTAGCCTTAATTCCAGTTCGAGTAGTCGAACTGTTAATCTTTGATGGCGAAGGCACATAGAGTGAGTACCAGTTCGAGCGAGGTCGAAATGTCAAACTTTGATGGCGAAGGCACTTAGCCTGAGTCCCAGTTCGAGCGAGGTCGAACTGTCAAACTTTGATAGCGAAGGCACTTAGCCTTAATCCCAGTTCGAGCGAGGTCGAACTGTCAATCTTTGATAGTGAAGGCACTTAGCCTTAATCCCAGTTCGAGCGAGGTCGAACTGTTAATCTTTTATGGCGAAGGCCTTAGCCTTAGTCCCAGTTCGAACGAGGTCGAACCTGTCGATATTTGATGGCGAAGGCCTTAGCCTTGGTCCCAGTTCGAACGAGGTCGAACTGTCGATCTTTGATGGCGGAGGCCTTAGCCTGAGTCCCAGTTCGAGCGAGGTCGAACTGTTAATCTTTGATGGCGAAGGCACTTAGCCTGAGTCCCAGTTCGAGCGAGGTCAAACTGTCAAACTTTGATGGCGAAGGCACTTAGCCTGAGTCCCAGTCGGGCAAGGTCGAACTGTCAAACTTTGATGGCGAAGGCACTTAGCCTTAAGAGTCCCAGTTCGAGCGAGGTCGAACTGTTAATCTTTGATGGCGAAGGCACATAGCCTGAGTCCCAGTTCGAGCGAGGTCGAACTGTTAATCTTTGATGGCGAAGGCACTTAGCCTGAGTCCCAGTTCGAGCGAGGTCGAACTGTTAATATTTGATGGAGAAGGCACTTAGCCTGAGTCCCAGTTCGAGCGAGGTCGAACTGTTAATCTTTGATGGCGAAGGCACTTAGACTGAGTCCCAGTTCGAGTGAGGTCGAACTGTCAATCTTTGATGGCGAAGGCACTTAGCCTGAGTCCCAGTTCGAGCGAGGTCGAACTGTCAAACTTTGATGGCGAAGGCACTTAGCCTGAGTCCCAGTTCGAGCGAGGTCGAACTGTTAATATTTGATGGAGAAGGCACTTAGCCTGAGTCCCAGTTCGAGCGAGGTCGAACTGTTAATCTTTGATGGCGAAGGCACTTAGCCTGAGTCCCAGTTCGAGCGAGGTCGAACTGTTAATCTTTGATGGCGAAGGCACTTAGCCTGAGTCCCAGTTCGAGCGAGGTCGAACTGTCAAACTTTGATGGCGAAGGCACTTAGCCTGAGTCCCAGTTCGAGCGAGGTCGAACTGTTAATCTTTGATGGCGAAGGCACTTAGCCTGAGTCCCAGTTCGAGCGAGGTCGAACTGTTAATCTTTGATGGCGAAGGCACTTAGCCTGAGTCCCAGTTCGAGCGAGGTCGAACTGTCAAACTTTTATGGCGAAGGCTCTTAGCCTGATTCCCAGTTCGAGCGGGTCGAACTATTAAACTTTGATGGCGAAGGCACTTAGCCTGAGTCCTAGTTCGAGCGAGGTCGAACTGTTAATCTTTGATGGCGAAGGCACTTAGCCTGAGTCCCAGTTCGAAAGAGGTCGAACTTATCAAACTTTGATGGCGAAGGCACTTAGCCTGTAACTCTGTTCGAGCGAGGTCGAACTTTGTTATACTTTGATGGCGAAGGCACTTAGCTTGAGTCCCAGTTCGAACGAGGTCGAACTGTCAAACTTTGATGGCGAAGGCACTTAGCCTGAGTCCCAGTTCGAGCGAGGTCGAACTGTTAATCTTTGATGGCGAAGGCACTTAGCCTGAGTCCCAGTTCGAGCGAGGTCGAACTGTTAATCTTTGATGGCGAAGGCACTTAGCCTGAGTCCCAGTTCGAGCGAGGTCGAACTGTCAAACTTTGATGGCGAAGGCAGTTAGCCTGAGTCCCAGTTCGAGCGAGGTCGAACTGTCAAACTTTGATGGCGAAGGCACTTAGCCTTAATCCCAATTCGAGCGAGGTCGAACCTGTCGATCTTTGATGGCGAAGGCCTTAGCCTTAGTCTCAGTTCGAACGAGGTCGAACCTGTCGATATTTGATGGCGAAGGCCTTAGCCTTGGTCCCAGTTCGAACGAGGTCGAACCTGTCGATCTTTGATGGCGAAGGCTTTAGCCTTAAAGGGTTCCCTGGGGGAGTCCCAATTTGCTTAATTTTGCTTGCATTGGAGAATATGAAGTATTTCCTGGGGAGTCCTAGTTTGCTTAATTTTGCTTGCATTTGAGAATATGACGTATTTCCTGGGGGAGTCCCAGTTTGCTTAATTTTGCTTGCATTGGAGAATATGACGTATTTCCTGGGGGAGTCCCTACTTTTATTCCACTTGGAGAAATAGTTAGTTAAAACAAAATAAAAGCATTTGTTACCTCAGTTTGATCTAGTGCAAAGAAATGCTCGGAGGGCAAGCAAAATTAGCAGGAAGCGGTGACGCTGAAGTGGAGTCGAGCATCTCCCAAATTCATTACCTCATGAATGTTGTCATTTGGTCGAGGTGGTGGAAAAACATTAGTCCTCAAAGTTATCTGTTGTATCTGCTCAGCACTTGGTGTCCTTATCCCTGCCTGTATATGCTTTCAAGCAAATCAATTTTTTCCTTCGTTAGATTCCACCTGGATCCTACTGGTGTTTCAGATGCCAACATTTTCACGCCGATCTTCATTCGTTTTCAACATTCTGGAATATAAGTAGCTCAAAGCCTCAAATTGGAGCAATAGTCCAAAGTTTATAATCAGCCAATTAAACATTTCACAATTCCAATATACATGTAGCTTTGACCACAGCCTACTAACGTCAACAACTTCTTTTATGTTCTTGGTATGAATGTATGTGCCGTAGGAGCTACACAAGAAACTCGCCAGGATTGAATTTTAGATCTAGAGAAAACTAAAATTTTAACTAGAAAATCCCCACAGATGGCGCCAAATTGTTTGACTCAAAAGTTGTTTAACACTTTTTAAGCAAATCAATCAAATAGATGAAGGGGTAAATCCTAGTTAAAGATAATTAACTCTAGATCCGAGACGAATAATATGAGTAGAAAAACATAGCCGAGTATAAATATTGGGCGTGATTATAACCAGATTTAATAACATAAAGAAAGATGCATTGAATAACATTAAATGCAATAAAATGTAGATAAAGAAAAAGATTCACCCGATCTTGAGTTAGTCGGATCTTCTTTCATTTGATAAAGATGAATGATAGACAAAATACAAGAACCATTGGACCCTTTTTGGATCTGATGAAGGTTTTGGATCACAGATCCTCTTCTCTCTTTTGAGAGATGTGTTTACATATTTTCTAGAAAGAGGGAGAGGGAGACCGATAGAGAGCCCCCTCAATGGGAAGTCCTCCCCTCCTATTTATAAGGGGGTTATCCATAGAAAATCCTTACAAAAGGTACAATTTAGAGAGAATATTCGGTAGAATATTCCTTTTGAGTATTCTAAAGCAAACTAGTTGTTTCATGACTGTCCGTCCTCGGCCTGTCCGACCTCGGCCTATCCGACCACGACCTTCTTGATGACGGTCTGGCCTTGGCTTTATTGATGACGGCCCGACCTTGGTCTGTCCGACCTTGGCTTTATTGATGACGGCCCGACCTTGACCTGTCCGACCTTGGCTTTATGTCTTCGCGTGCCGAATTTCTCTGGTCTAATTTTGACCCATACACTATTGAACACCTAACTCTACTTGAACTGTGCCTATATTAGACACACTTAACTGACATGGCACATACTAGCCAAGTTATTCTTGACGCTGTGAACATTTGTAATTCTGTGTATGACATTATCACTTATCTTTTAGCTTGCTGTATTCATATTAGCCACTAAAAATAGGAACTTATCGTTGTATTGACCCAAAGAAGCTGATCATTCACTGTTATTGTTGGAATGGGCCAAAACCCTGAAGTCTACGTTCGATCTTGTTAATGGCATGAAATGAGTCCTCACTCATGACTCATGACTTCCACTCAATAATTATATTACTAGGTCCACCAACAAATAAAATATTGTTTGAAAGCACATCGTGATATGTCATTTTCGTAATAGCGAATTGCTAACCATAATTTACGTCTCTTTTGTTTTACTTTTGGCCGTGTAAGAAGAAGATTAGTGAAATGTTTATGGATAAATGTCTATATATGATCATAAATGAAAAGAGGACACGTTTGACTGGGTGTCACGTTCGCACAGCTCATGCAAACACCACTCAAACTTATGGCTGAGGTGATGTCATGTGATAGCTGTCACATGTCACCAGTGGCGGAGGCAGGATCTCCACGAAGGGGGTTCAAAAAAAAAAATTGTAGCTAGTGGGAATTGAACCTATGACCTTAAAAAGATTCTGAACCCCCTTGACCACTAAGCTACACTTTTGAGTTGTGTTAAGGGGGTTCAAAACTTAATATATAGAAGTAAAAAACAGATTTTGCCTTAAATATATACAGTGTAATTTTTCGACGAAGGGGGTTCGGGTGAACCCCCTTCCGCCCCCTAAATCCGCCCCTGGCTGTCACACCTCCTTTTTCCGAGGAGAATAGGGCATTTTTTCAATTAAAGTGACATTATTCGAAATGAGATTATTTATTTATTTAGAGTCGCCACTTGGAATAATTTATGGTGTCCCAAGTCACCGGTTTATTTTAAATCCCAAATCGAGGAAATTTGACTCTGTAGAAAACCGGGTAAGGAATTCTGTTAACCCGGGAGAAGGTGTGAGGCACTCCCGAGTTCCGTAGTTCTAGCAAGATCGCACAACTATTAATAATTGGCTTAATTATCTGATTTATTACACATTTAAAATCTATGGTACATTTTAACTTTATAACCGGTTTTAATTAGTTAATTAGCCGCTTTTAGTATTTATGGGATTTATTTGAACAAGTCGCGATGTCGCGCACTCGTTTGTTTTGTACATATTGTGAATCGCGTACGTGAAACGCACCGGCGATCTACAACATGTTAATTTTAATTATTATTTGAAGTTATGGTCGGGTCACATGAAATGCGCACCTGGATTGGAGATTATGTATCACGACTATGCCACGGGAACCGTACCCATAGCCTTGATGATTTAATTACGCCCCTAAAGCAAGCTACGATATTCATGAGTTAGTTTTCCTAAACTACTTTGAGATTTGTTGTGAGGCCATGATTTATCAAAAATTCTTTGTAAGATCAACTATTAGATTCCTTGGCAGATCCATTTACTTGACTAAATGAGAGAAAGTCACATGAATTAATTCATAAAAAGTGGGCTAATTAGAATTATTTAAAGAGACTAAGTCAATTTACATAAATAAATAGAAACAAAACAGGCCAACCATAATCGCTATCTGGAACTATAGGTTGATTACATTCCATAAATTACCATGGCTTTTAGCTACGTTGGCCATGCATAAGCCTCCATGGGCTAAGCATAGAGCAAAATGCCATAAGAGATAAATGATGTCGAAATGGGCTTTCATGTGAAGCCCAATTGCGTGGGCTTTCAACTGCTAACTTCCTTTTGAAGTCTGGGCCTCAAGCAAAAACTTAATACATATGATTGGACCAAATGAAAGCAGGCATAATTAATCTACTAAACTAATTGAACCATGATTAGATACTTTTAATAAATTGAACTGATGCTAAATTTAAACACAACTGGCAATCAATTCATACATCTGAAAATCCTTTATAGGATACACATTAAGATAATGCTTTAAGCTAGTTACATATTCAAATGAACAACTAGTTCTCTGTAATCACCACATCTCATGATCCTTTTGGCTTGTTATAGTTTTGTGACGGAATAGCTACAAAAGCTATCCTCACTTGTTAAAAACACTGTGTTGGGCAGATTGAAAGACAACATGAACCTAATTCCTGCATCACTTTACCATGTCATAAATATAATAAAACTCACACAGTTTTCAAAAAAAAAGGAAAGAAAAGGGAAAAGAAAGGAACAGAATGACACTCAAACAGATGTTCAATCACCTATTGACATTTAACAAACCATTCACACGATCTTATCATTCCAACAATTGCACAGATTAATAAGGATGAAACCATAACAGATTTAGACTTCAAACATGCTGAAATTATGATGAACATTGCAAGAGTATAGCATAAACAATCTAATTTCATTTTGTTATGACCCGAGTTTCCCACCGTCGGGACCGTGATGACGCCTAACATCGCACTCGCTAGGCAAGCCAACGTTAGAGTTATAATCACCTTTTTCCTTTATATTTTCACAATTAAGAATAACAAAAGCTGATCCAACAGAAATAAAAGCGAAAGTACATATTTAACTAATTAACCTTATACTACCAACCAATTCGAAAAAGTTACCACCAAGAAACTGGTGTCACAACTCAAGAACTTTCTACAGATTACTACAAATACTGGTCTGAAAGAAAAGATACATATATCTTGAAAGTAAATAAAATAGAGATATAGAATGTAGGAGGGGACGCCAGGGCCTGCGAACGCCTGCAGGACTACTTTGGGTCTCCTGACTGAAGTATCAGCAACTGACCTCTCGATCAACCACTACCAGCTTCGAAATCTGCACAGAAAGTGCAGAGTGCAGTATCAGTACAACCGACCCCATGTACTGGTAAGTGCTGAGCCTAACCTCGATGAAGTAGTGACGAGGCTACGGCGGGGCATAAACAATGTACCCTGCAACAGTTTATAATAAGGCAAAAAGGAAGCTACGGAACAAAATAGGACAGTAACTTGCATTAAACAAATACGGAACCCAGTCGTTCAACCAATGCTCAGATATAACCAATCCTTAAGACAGTTTCAACACCACAACAATGAATCTCAGCAGAAGAAGAATACATAAACAACAAATGATGCGGCGTGCATCCCGATCCCACCATATACTCAATAACAATATGAACATTCACCCTTATTACTCCTTATTGCGGCGTGCAACCCGATCCCACCAGTCCACCCTTATTACTCCTCAGTATATCACCCTTATTCCTCCTGTTGCGGCGTGCAACTCGATCCCACCTGTCCACCCTTATTACTCCTTGTTGCAGCGCAACCCGATCCCACCAGACAATTATATTTCACCCTTATTCCTCCTGTTGCGGCATGCAACCCGATCACACCATATCAGTACCAATCACAAAATAAGAACAAGTATTTCACAAGTTAACTCAAAACCCTCCTCAACATTTATACCTCAAACCAAATCAACGGGAGCTCTATACAATTATGAAACTTCATCAGTTGATACTACACAGTGAGACCACCAACGTGTACCATGAATCACCAATAGCCAACTTAAACCAATAGTGTAATATAATGAAACTACGGAACAATTAATATCGTCAATAGAGAAATCAACATTTAACAAGAAGCAGTTAGACATGGAAGCATCAATAAGCTAGTAGCAGTTAAGACGGGAAAAACAACATATTAGGAACGGGGAAGGGAACATGCTAAACAGAAAATTTAGCGGCGCATAGTTACTCGTCACCACACCTATATGCCACACACATGGAAATTCACATAGAAATTAAGTCGGGGATCTCTAATCCCTCAAGTCAAGGTTAGACCAAACACTTACCTCAAGCCAACGGGTATTTCAAAGCTCAAATACCACTTTACCTCTCAATTCCACCTCCAATCCACTCGTATATAGTCATAATCAACTTAATAACATTAATTACCATTAAAGAAATCAATTCCAATGCATAATTATAGATTCCCCAATATTTTTCCCAAAAAGTCAAAAATTAACCCCGGGGCCTCTTGGTCAAAACTCGAAATTTGGACCCAAAACTGACTACCCATTCACCCCCGAGCCCGGATATACAATTGGTTTTGGAATCCGACCTCAATTTGAGGTCTAAATCCCTAAATTTCGAAATTCCTAAGTTCTACCAAAACACCCAATTCCACCATGAAAAATCCTAGATTCTAAGATGAAATCTTGTAAAAAGATAAAATAGATTGAAAGAAATGAGTTAAGAATTATTTACCTATGATTTGGGGAAGAACTTGCCCTAGGAAAATCGCCTCTAGGGTTCTAGGATTTGAAAAATGTGGAGAATGGGAGAAAATCTCGTCTAACTTATGTTTTGAACAGCTGTAGATGTCGCATTTGCGAGCTTCGCAATGCGAAGCTCAGGTCGCAAAGAACTATTGCAAATGCAAAGTTCCCCACACTTCTACTGCCTTCGCAATGCGAAGGTATGTTCGCAATTGCGAACCTGATCCTCCGCAAATGCGATGAAATGAGCACAATTGCGATACCTGCCCT
The DNA here is from genome assembly GCF_001879085.1 of Nicotiana attenuata. Classification (NCBI taxonomy): domain Eukaryota; kingdom Viridiplantae; phylum Streptophyta; class Magnoliopsida; order Solanales; family Solanaceae; genus Nicotiana; species Nicotiana attenuata. The sequence goes on along the minus strand of NW_017671950.1, from coordinate 109,544 downwards.
TCCCAGTTTTACTTCGCAAATGCGAAGAAATCTTCGCAATTGCGAAGACTGCTTGGCCTAGCCTTCCTTCGCATTTGCGATGAAGGCCTCGCAAATGTGACCTCCACAGTGATCGCAAATGCGAACCCTGACCTCGCATTTGCGAGGTCTGAGGCCTGCAACACAGCTGAAGCATACCAGCTATTTTTCTAAGTTCCAAATCACTTCGTAGCCTATCCAAAACTCACCCAAGCCCTTGGGGCTCCAAACCAAACATGCACACAAGTCTTAAAACATCATACGAACTTGCTCGCGCGATCAAATTTCCAAAATAACACCTAGAACTATGAATTCAATACCAAAACACATGAAATTTTCAAGATAGTTTCAAAACTTCTATTTTCTCAACCAAAGGTCTGAATCACGTCAAATAAATTCCGTTTTTCACCAAATTTCACAGATAAGGTTTAAATATCATAACGGACCTGTACCAGGCTCCGGAACCAAAATACGGGCCTGATACCAACAAGATCAAATCTTTTAAATTATTACATTTTCAGTCTTATCAATTTCCTTCAAAAATTCATTTCTCGGGCTAGGGACCTCAGAATTCGATTCCGGGCATACGCCCAGGTCCCATATTTTACTACGGACCCTCCGGGACCATCGAAATATGGGTCCGGGTCCGTTTACCCAAAACATTGACCGAAGTCAACAAAAATCAACTTTTTAGGCAAAAAAATCATCATTTCTTAAATTTTTCATATAAGAGCTTTCTGGATACACACCCGGACTGCGCACGCAAATCGAGGAGAGATAAAATGAGGTTTTCAAGGCCTCAAAACACGGAATCGGATTATAAAATAAAAGATGACCTTTTGGGTCATCACATTCTCCACCTCTAAAATAACCGTTCGTCCTCGAACGGACATAGAAAAGTACCTGAGCCGGTGAAAAGATGGGGATATCTGCTCCGCATATCGGACTCGGACTCCCAGGTAGCTGCCTCAACAGGCTAACCTCTCCACTACACACGAACCGAAGGGTAACTCTTCGATCTCAACTATTGAATCTGCCGGTCTAGAATAGCTACTGGCTCCTCCTCGTAGGTCAAATCCTTGTCCAACTGGACAGTGATGAAGTCTAACACGTGGGATGGGTCGCCGTGATACTTCCGAAGCATGGACACATGAAACAATGGATGAACCGCTTGATAAGCCTGGCGGCAACGCAACTCTGTAAGCCACCTCTCCCACTTGATCAAGGATCTCAAAAGGCTCGATGAACCTAGGGCTTATCTTGCCCTTCTTCCCAAATCTCATCACGCCCTTCATGGGCGACACTCGAAGCAACACACTCTCTCCGACCATGAATGCCACATCACGAACCTTACGGTCGGCATAACTCCTTTGCATGGACTGAGTTGTACGAAGTCTATCCTGAATGATCTTAACCTTATCCAAGGAATCCTATACTAGATCTGTACCCAATAACCGAGCCTCCCCCGGCTCAAACCACCCAACCGGCGATCGACATCGTCTACCATATAATGCCTCATGAGGAGCCATCTGGATGCTCGACTGATAGATGTTGTTGTAGGAAAACTCCGCTAACGGCAAAACCTGATCCCAAAAACCTCCAAAGTCAATAACACAGGCACGGAGCATATCCTCCAAAATCTGAATAGTACGCTCGGACTGTCCATCCGTCTGAGGATGAAATGCTGTGCTCAACTCGACCCGCGTACCCAACTCACGCTGCATTGCCCTCCAGAAATGCGAGGTAAACTGCGTACCTCGGTCAGAAATGATAGACACGGACACACCATGAAGACAAACGATCTCACAGATATAGATCTCTGCCAACCGCTCCGAAGAATATGAAACCACCACAGGAATGAAATGCGCTGACTTTGTCAGCCTATCCACAATAACCCATACTGCATCAAACTTCCTCTGAGTCCGTGGGAGTCCAAATACAAAATCCATAGTGATACGCTCCCACTTCCACTCAGGAATCTCAATCTTCTGAAGCAAACCACCAGTCTCTGATGCTCGTACTTTACCTGCTGACAATTCAAACATCGAGCTACATATACAACAATATCCTTCTTCATCCTCCTCCACCAATAATGCTGCCGCAAGTCCTGATTCATCTTGGCAGCGCCCGGATGAATAGAATACCGGGAACTATGGGCCTCCTCTAGAATCAACTCACGAAGTCCATCCACATTAGGCACACAACCTCGACCCTACATCCTCAAAACTCCGTCATCTCCAACTGTAACATGCTTGGCATCTCCGTGCCGCAGTGTGTCCCTAAGGTTAAGCAAATGAGGGTCATCATATTGCCGATCTCTGATACGCTCAAATAATGAAGACCGAGTGACTGTACAAGCCAGAACACGGCTCGGCTCAAAAACATCCAACCTCACGAACTGATTGGCCAAAGCCTGAACATCCAAAGCAAGCGGTCTCTCATCGACTGGAATATACGCAAGGCTACCCATACTAGCTGACTTCCTACTTAAAGTCGCCACCACATTGGCCTTCCCGAGACGATACAAGATTGTGAAATCATAGTCTTTCAATAGCTCCAACCACCTTCTCTGCCTCAAATTGAGCTCCTTCTGCTTGAACAAATACTACAAACGCTTATGATCCTTGAACACCTCACACGACATGCCATATAAATATTGCCTCCAAATCCTCAGCGCGTGAACAATGGTTGCTAGCTCCAAGTCATGAACTGGATAATTCTTCTGGTGAATCTTCAACTGTCGCGAAGCATATGCAATAAACCTTGCCATTCTGCATCAACACCGCACCAAGTCCAATACGAAATGCATCACAATATACCGTATATGGCCCTGAACTGTGGGCAACACCAACACCGGTGCCGTAGTCAAAGCTGTCTTGAGCTTCTGAAAGCTCGCCTCACACTCGTCCGACCACCTGAACGGGGCACCCTTCTGGGTCAACCTGGTCATCGGGGCTGCTATAGATGAAAATCCCTCCACAAAATGATGTTAATAACCCGCCAAACCCAACAAACTCCGGATCTCTGTTGCTGATGTGGGTCTAGGACAGTCCTTGACTGCCTCAATCTTCTTAGGATCCACCAGAATACCCTCTGCTGATACAACGTGACCCAAGAAAGCAACTGAAACTCAATCTAAACTCACATTTCAAAAACTTAGCATATAATTGGCTATCTCTCAAGGTCTGAAGAACGATCTAAAGATGTTGCTCATGCTCCTCTCAGCTGCGGGAGTAGATCAAGATATCATCAATGAAAACAATCACAAAGGAATCTAGATAGGGCTTGAACACCCGTTCGTCAAATCCATAAATGTTGCTGGGGCATTTGTCAACCCAAATGACATCACTAGAAACTCATAATGCCCGTACCGAGTGCGCAAAGCTGTCTTAAGGACGTCGGATGCCCTATCCTCAACTGATGGTAGCTAGATCTCAAATCAATCTTCGAAAACACCTTGGCACCCTGAAGCTGATCAAATAAGCCATCAATCCTCGGCAATGGATACTTGTTCTTGATGGTGACTGTTCAACTTCCGATAATCTATGCTCATCCTCATCGATCCATCCTTCTTATTAACAAACAATAGCGGCACACCCCAGGGCAAGACACTAGGTCTAATAAAGCCCTTATTAAGCAAATCTTGCAGCTGCTCCTTCAATTCTTTCAACTCTAGCGGGGCCATACGATACGGCGGAATAGAAATGGGCTGAGTGCCCGGAGCCAAATCAATGCAAAAGTCAATATCTCTGTCAGGTGGCATCCCTGCAAGGTCTGCAGGAAATACCTCTAGAAACTTCCGAACAACTGGCACATAATCCATAGAAAGAACCTCGGCACTAGTATCACGAACATAAGCCAAATAAGACAAACACCCCTTCTCAATCATACGCCGAGCCTTCATATAAGAGATAACCCTATTGGTAGAATGACCAGGAGTCCCTCTCCACTCTAATCGAGGCAACCCCGGCAATGCTAAGGTCACGGACTTGGCATGACAGTCCAATATAGCATGATAAGGTAACAGCCAATCCATTCCCAAGATTACATCGAAATCCACCATATCGAGAAGTAGGAGATCTACACTAGTCCCAAGACCCCCAATAATTAACCACACATGAGCGATAGACACGATCGACAACAATAGAATCCCCTACTGGTGTGGACACATACACGGAAGCACTCAAAGAATCACGAGGCACAACCAAATATGAAGCAAAATAAGATGACACATAGGAGTATGTAGACCCTGGATCAAATAGAACTGAAGCATCTCTACTATAAACCAAAACAGTACCTGTGATAACTACATCAGAGGACACAGCCTCAAGCCTGGCTGGGAAAGCATAACATCGGGGCTGGGCCCTACCACCCTGAACCATATCCCTGGGACGACCTCCTGCTGGCTGGCCTCCACCTCTAGCGGCCTGGCCTCCACCTCTAACGGCCTGACCTCCACCTCTAGCGGGCTGACCCCTACCTCTGGCTCCTTGACCCCTACCTCTAGCTGGCTGGGCAGGCGGTGCCGGAATTATGGCACGAGAACTCTACTGCTGCGACTGAACACCTACTAATCTCGTACAGGTCCTCCGGACATGCCCATACTCACCACACTCAAAACATCCATCTGAATACTGCGGCTGGGGAAATTAAGACTAACCCTGATGGGCCGGCTGACCGCGATAATAACTCTGAAGAGGAGGTGCTCTGATGGGAGCTGGCGGTGCACTATAGGCTGGCTACCCTGAAGGAGGTACATAAGGACCACGACCCCCTGAAGCTCCATGGGATGTCTAAAGTGCTAAATGAAACGGCCTGGGATGATGACCTCTACCAAAAGTACCCCGGCCTCCAAATGAGGCCCCACTGAATCCACCGGAGTGACGAGGCCTCTTGTCAGACCCCTGACCATTCCCCTAAGCTGAAACCATCTTAACTCGTCTAGCCTCATTAGTTGCATCTTGAAAAGAAATCTCACTCCCTATCTCCTTAGCCATCTGCAATCTGATAGGCTGAGCAAGTCCCTCAATAAACCTCCTCACCCTCTCTCTCTCGATGGGAAGTATATGAAGAGCACAACGGGCCAAATCAACAAATCTGGTATCGTACTAGGTGACGGTCATAGAACCCTGCTGAAGGTGCTCAAACTGCCTCCGATAGTCCTCTCTCTGAGTAATAGGAAGATACTTCTCCAAGAATAGCTGAGAGAACTGGTCCCAAGTAAGATCTGGCGACCCAGCTAGTCTAGCCAAACAATAATCCCTCCACCATTTCTTGGCGGAACCTGATAGATGAAAAGTAGCAAAGTCGACCCCCTTGGTCTCCACTATCCCCATATTCCCTAACACCTCGTGACAACTGTCCAAATAGTCCTGGGGATCCTCTGAAGACGTACCGCCATAGGTAGTAGTGAAATGTTTGGTAAACTTGTCCAATCTCCACAAGGCCTCAGAAGACATAGCTGATCCATCGCCGGTCTATGCTACAACACCCGGCGGGACTACCCCAACTGGCTGAGCTGTTGGAGTCTGAAACTGGGGAGCCATCTGCTCCGGAGTGTGAGTAGCGGGAGTCTGTGCTCCTCCCCCAGCCCGAGAGACGGCTGGTGCTACAGGAAGTATGCCGGCCTGAGTAACACTCTCCATAAGCACAGACGTCTCTGTACCGATCCCTCAGACTCTACCTAGTTTGTTAGTGAATTGTGAGACCTAGGCAACCTAGTGCTCTGATACTAACTTGTCACGACCCGAATTTTCTACCGTCGGGACCGTGATGGCGCCTAACATCGCACTCGCTAGGCAAGCCAACGTTAGAGTTATAATCACCTTTTACCTTTGTATTTTCATAATTAAGATTAACAAAAGCTGATCCAACAGAAATAAAAGCGGAAGTACATATTTAACTAATTAACCTTATACTATCAACCAATCCGAAACAGTTACCAAAAAGAAACTAGTGTCACAACTCACGAACTTTCTACAAATTACTACAAATACTGGTCTGAAAGAAAAAATACATCTATCTCGAAAGTAAATAAAATAGAGATATAGAATGTAGGAAGGGACGCCAGGGCCTGCGGACGCCTGCAGGACTACCTTGGGTCTTCTACTGAAGTATCAGCAACCGACCTCTCGATCAGCCACTACCTGTTCCGAAATATGCACAGAAAGTGCACAGTGCAGTATCAGTACAATTGACCCCATGTACTGGTAAGTGTCGAGCCTAACCTCGACGAAGTAGTGACGAGGCTACGGCGGGGCATAAATAATGTACCCTGCAACAGTTTATAATAAGGCAAAAAGGAAACTACGAAACGAAATAGGACAGTAACTTGCATTAAATAAATAGGGAACCCAGTCGTTCTACCAATGCTCAGATATAACCAATCCTTAAGAGAGTTTCAACACCACAACAATGAATCTCAGCAGAAGAAGAATACATAAACAACAAATGATGCGGCGTGCATCCCCATCCCACCATATACTCAATAACAATATGAACATTCACCCTTATTACTCCTTGTTACGGCGTGCAACCCGATCCCACCAGTCCACCCTTATTACTCCTCAGTATATCACCCTTATTCCTCCTGTTGTGGCGTGCAACCCGATCCCACTTGTCCACCCTTATTACTTCTTATTGCGGCGCGCAACCCGATCCCACCAGACAATCACATTTCAACCTTATTCCTCTAGTTGCGGCGTGCTACCCGATCCCACCATATCAGTACCAATAACAAAATAAGAACAAGTATTTCACAAGTTAACTCAAAACCCTCCACAACATTTATACCTCAAACCAAATCAACGGGAGCTCTATACAATTATAAAACTTCATCAGTTAATACTACACGGTGAGACCAACCAAAGTGTACCATGAATCACCAATAGCCAACTTAAACCAACAGTGTAGTATAATGAAACTACGAAACAATTAATGACGTCATAGAGAAATTAACATTTAACAAGAAGCAATTAGACATGGAAGCATCAATAAGCAAGTAGCAGTTAAGACGGGAAAAATAACATATTAGGAACGGGGAAGGGAACAGGCTAAACAGAAAATTTGGCGGCGCATAGGTACTCGCCACCACACCTATACACCACACACATGAAATTCACATAGCAATTAAGTCGGGGATCCCTAATCCCTCGAGTCAAGGTTAGACCAAACACTTACCTCAAGCCAACGGGTATTTCAAAGCTCAAATACCGCTTTACCTCTCGATTCCACCTCCAATCCACTTGTAGCTAGTCATAATCAACTTAATAACTATAATTACCGCTAAAGAAATCAATTCCAATGCATAATTATAGATTCCCCAATATTTTCCCCAAAAAGTCAAAAACCGACTCGGGGCCCGCTTGGTCAAAACTCAAAATTCGGGCCAAAACCGATTACCCATTCACCCCAGAGCCCGGATATACAATTGGTTTTGGAATCCGACCTCAATTTGAGGTCTAAATCCCTAAATTTCGAAATTCCTAAGTTCTACCCAACAACATCATGAAAAACACTAGATTCTAAGATGAAATCTTGTAAAAAGATGAAATAGATTGAAAGAAATGAGTTAAGAATTATTGACCTATGATTTGGGGAAGAACTTGCCCTAGGAAAATCGCCTCTAGGGTTCTAAGATTTGAAAAATGTGGAGAATGGGAGAAAATCCCGTCTAACTTATGTTTTGAACAACTGCAGATGTCGCATTTGCGACTTGAGCTTCGTAAATGCGAAGAACCATCGCAAATGCGAAGTTCCCCACACTTCTGCTGCCTTCGCAATTGCGAAGGTATGTTCGCAATTGCGAACCTGATCCTCCGTAAATGCGATGAAATGATCGCAATTGCGATCCCTGCCCTTCGCAGTTTTACTTCGCAAATGCGAAGAAATCTTCCAAGTTGCGAAGATTGCTTGGCCCAGCCTTCCTTCGCATTTGCGATGAAGGCCTCGCAAATGCGACCTCCACAGTGATCGCAAATGCGAATCCTGACCTCGCATTTGCGAGGTATGAGGCCTGCAACACAGCTGAAGCATACCAACTATTTTTCTAAGTTCCAAATCAATCCGTAGCCTATCCAAAACTCACCCGAGCCCTCGGGGCTCCAAACCAAACTTGCACACAAGTCTTAAAACATCATACGAACTTGCTCGCGCGATCAAATCGCCAAAGTAACACCAAGAACTACGAATTCAACACCAAAACACATGAAATTTTCAAGATAGTTTCAAAACTTCTATTTTCTCAACCAAAGGTCCGAATCACGTCAAATAAATTCAGTTTTCCACCAAATTTCACATATAAGGTTTAAATATCATAACGGACCTGTACCGGGCTCCGAAACCAAAATACGGGCCCGATACCAACAAGATCAAATCTTTTAAATTATTACATTTTCAGTCTTATTAATTTCCTTCAAAAATTCATTTCTCGAGCTAGGGACCTCGGAATTTGATTCTGGGCATACGCCCAGGTCCCATATTTTACTACGGACCCTTCGGTATCGTCGGAACATGGGTCCGGGTCCGTTTACCCAAAACGTTGATCGAAGTCAACAAAAATCAACTTTTTAGGTCAAAAATCATCATTTCTTAAATTTTTCACATAAAGGCTTTTCGAATACACGCCCGGACTGTGCACGTAAATTTAGAAGAGATAAAATAAGGTTTTCAAGGCCTCAGAATATGGAATCGGATTCTAAAATAGAAGATGACCTTTTGGGTCATCACCACATTTATAGTTCAAATAGAAACTAACGAGATGGATAAGCGCACCTACTACTAGTGAAATAGCAACAGGGAAACAAAGTGCGAATCTGAACTTCAAATCTATAGCTTAACCCAGCAGAATCAATACAGTAACAAAACAGTGACTCTTCTCTAACTTCAACAGCTATAAACCCAGAACTTGTAGCAGAAGATTTGAACTCAGAACAAAACCTTGAACCTTTTCTTTTTAGAGCTTTTTGAACTGGAATTTCAGAAACTTCTCTATTGAAAAATGAGAGTGAAGAAATATGAAAGATCTCTGAAAATTTGTAGTCTAATTCGTCTGTGAGTGAAAGAATGTGAGGTCCTTTATATAGGAGCTATGTTTGTGCTCTATGAGACAGGAAAAGAGGGCTGTGAGGGAAGGGAATATTCAATGTGAAATCAGGGAAATGAGAGAGAGGAAGGAATATCTGTAACTGAAAAAATGCCAGCTACCTCTCTACTATTAATCCTTTTCCTTTATTCTTTTTAGACCCCTCCCCCTTATTTCTTTTGCCAAAATGGCCTTTTCTATTCCCTTCAAAACCAGACTGGGCCTGGGTCGGGTGCCCATGGCCAAATGGCCCATAACAAAACCCGCCCAATCTAGAACGAAAAATCAGAAAGAGAAAAAAAAAGAAAAAAAAACAAAATCAAAAAGTAAAAACAACTAAGTGCAACAATTCATGTTTCCGGTTTTTTTTAGATTAGAGTGATAATGTAAGTAATCTAATTAAATGAGCCAAACACTTAACAATCAATAACAAACTAAAAAAATTACTATTCATCTAACTAATATTATTCTAGATCAGATATTTACAGAATGATCTTATAGAAGAGGAGAGGAAGCAAAAAATTTAAGAAGAACAATCAAAGGAAAAGAACTTACCTAATAGAGGCCATGCTAGTAAACATAAACCCTTGTCTGAAACTCAATAGCTAATCGATGAGTTAAAATTGCCATCAATCGTTTGCTCTTGTCAAAGCAAACGATTAATGTCGATTTCAAACCAATCAATCAAACGGAAACAAAAGAAAAATATAACAAAATAAACTTGGGTTTTGCTCGATTTTTATATCTAAAATCAACGAGTCTGGTGGATTTTTTGGGAAAACGGGAGAGGGATTTGGAAAGAGGAAAGGATGAAGGTTATATGGTGTTAATTTGGGCGAATTTGGAAGTCATTTGGTGGTGCTAGGGTGGCGGCCGCCGGTGGGGGTTTGTGGGAATATTAGGACGGCTGGACCGTCTGATCTTGATCAACGAACGGCCACGATTGAATATGACAAAACACCGCCGTTTCGCTTAGAGGGGGGTGTTGGACCGGATTTTTGGGGAGGTCTGGGCTTACTGAAAGGGGAAAATGGGCTCCATAGAATGGCCCAAATTACATAGGGAATGGCTGGCCCTTCGTTTCTCTTTTCTTTTGTTTTCAAGTTTAGCCATAAACACTAACATCTCAAATTGAAACCAATTTTCTCAATTAACCCTTTCCCTCATTTTTACTTAGTTTTAGCTAATTAAATTATGATTTAATAAAATTACACTATCAATGCATCAAATGGGAATGACCAATGTATATTTATTATTTTTTTTTGTCAAATAATGCACCTAATAAGCGTAGTTAAATCCTAAAATATAAATAAAAGCATAGAATGCGATGCAATGAACATTTGGACATTTTTGTGTATTCTCTTATAAATTTAAAAAATATTAAATATGCAACTAAATGCAAACAACAATTAACAAAAATTCCTGAAAATTCTATAAAAATTAAAATAATTAAAACAAATCTATTTTTGTGGATTTTGTAGGAGTATTTTTCGTCGGGCAAAATCACGTGCTCACAGTTGCTCCTCTTTGCTCGGAAACACGAAGGGTTTTCGGGCAAAGATAAAGTGAGCAATTACGAGCGATTTTTGCCCGTTTGGATACTCCATGGGAAGCACTTTGAAAAAGTTTGACCAAACCTTGCTTCGGAGGTTGCCTACATATACTTGGCTATAAAGGAATTAGGTCAGTGTAGTTCTAGAAATTTTGGTAGCTTAGACTACCGAGAAACCGTGATTTCACTGTTGTTGCTGCTATTACTGCTTGCTGAGCTCCTTATTACACCAAAATCAAAAATGAAAAGAAACTAAACAAGCCTATCCGCTATGAGTTACAAGATTCCTATCTATAAGTCTTATGAAGCTAGATCTCGAGTCTTGGCTGGTTCCTCACGCGGACTCTGACCTGAATCTTGATGCTTGCCAGCTGCAGGTGTTAGTTCATTCTTCTTCGGCTTCTTCGGATCAAGACGGGACATGCAGAGCTTGTGACTTTAGTCATATCTTGAGCAGTCCACATCTTTTCTCCGCTTCTGCACTTTGGATTCACTTCTTTTCTTTTCTTTTCTTTAATTTGTACTGAGACGTCTTCTTTTGGTCATCTCGAACCCGTGTCTCAGGGTAAAAACCTGCTCAGACACCAAAACAGACAAAAGAACGGACGAACAAATTTTTTCTGCCCCAATTTGCACTAGGAAAATTTCGTGAGTTATTAGTAACAAAACTCTATACTATTTCATTATTAAAAGCAATAAAAATCGGGATTGGTGTACCCTGAAAAAACAAAGACTAGGGAATGGAGACCCTATGTCTAAAATGAAAGCAACTAGGGAGTGGAGACCCTATGTCTAAAAAAAATATCAACTAGGAAGTGGAGACCCTATGTTGGAAAAGCAGACTAGGGAGTGGAGACCCTATGTTAGAAAAGCAAACTAGGGAGTGGAGACCCTATGTTGGAAAAACGACTAGGGAGTGGAGATCCTATGTCTAAAATAAAATCAACTAGAGAGTGGAGACCCTATGTTGGAAAAGACGACTAGGGAGTGGAGACCCAATGTCTAAAAAAATCAACTAGGGAGTGGAGACCCTATATTGGAAAAGAGACTAGGGAGTGGAGACCTTATGTCTAAAATAAACATCAACTAGGGAGTGCAGACCCTATATTGTAAAAGGAGACTAGGGAGTGGAGACCCTATGTCTAAAAAAGCATCAACTAGGGAGTGGAGACCCTATGTTGGAAAAGGGACTAGGGAGTAGAGACCCTATGTCTAAAATATTCAACTAGGGAGTGGAGACCCTATGTTGAAAAAGAGACTAGGGAGTGGAGACCCTACATCTAAAAAAAATAATCAACTAGGGAGTGGAGACCCTATGTTGGAAAAAATGCAGCTACGGATTGGAGACCCTATACAACCATGGTTTGGACTTTTTTTTTTTCTTTTTTATTAAGAGAATGAGTAAAATGCGGGAAAGAATTTGAAAAAGACTTTCCCTTTTTTTTGGGAGTGGTTGTTGCTGCAGAACTATTTTAGTCTCCGCGCGGTTTCTTTTAGTAGAACCTGCTTCTTGCAAGGTTGCTTTGGATTGCACATGTTTCCTGTGGTTCAAGCAAAAGTAATTTTAATTTTAGACATTAGGGTCTCCACTCCCTAGTCTCCTTTCCAGCATAGGGTCTCCACTCCCTAGTTGACTTTATTTTTAGACATAGGGTCTCCACTCCCTAGTCGCCTTTCTAACATAGGGTCCCCACTCCCTAGTTGATTTTGTTTTAGACATAGGGTCTCAACTCCCTAGTCTCTTTTCCAACATAGGGTCTCCACTCCCTAGTTGATTTTATTTTAGACATAGGGTCTCCACTCCCTAGTTTCTTTTCCGGCATAGGATCTCCACTCCCTAGTTGATTTTTATTTTAGACATAGGGTCTCCACTCCCTAGTCGCTTTTCCAACGTAGGGTCTCCACTCCCTAGTTGATTTTGTTTTAGACATAGGGTCTTCACTCCCTAGTTGATATTGTTTTAGACATAGGGTCTCCACTCCCTAGTCGCTTTTCCAACATAGGGTCTCCACTCTCTAGTTGATTTTATTTTAGACATAGGGTCTCCACTCCCTAGTCTTCTTTTCTAACATAGGGTCTCCACTCCCTAGTTTATTTTGTCGTGGACATAGGGTCTCCACTCCCTAGTCTGCTTTTCCAACATAGGGTCTCCACTCCCTAGTTGAAGTTATTTTAGACATAGGGACTCCACTCCCCAATCGCTTTTCCAACATAGGGTCTTCACTCTCTAGTTGATTTTATTTTAGACATAGGGTCTCCAGTCCCTAGTCGTTTTTCCAACATAGGGTCTTCACTACCTAATTGACTTTATATTTAGACATAGGGTCTCCACTCCCTAGTTGAATTTATTTTAGACATGGGGTCTCCACTCCCTAGTCTACTTTTCCAACATAGGGTCTCCACTCCCTAGTTTCTTTTCCGGCATAGGATCTCCACTCCATAGTCGTTTTTCCAGCAAAAGGTCTTCACTCCCTAGTTGATTTTATTTTAGACATAGGGTCTCGTCTCCACTCCCTAGTTGAATTTATTTTAGACATGGGGTCTCCACTCCCTAGTCTACTTTTCCAACATAGGGTCTCCACTCCCTAGTTGATGCTTTTAAGACATAGGGTCTCCACTCCCTAGTTGATGCTTTTAAGACATAGGGTCTCCACTCCCTAGTCTCCTTTTCCAACATAGGGTCTCCACTCCCTAGTTGATTTTATTTTAGACATAGGGTCTCCACTCCCTAGTCTCTTTTCCAACATAGAGTCTCCACTCCCTAGTTGATTTTATTTTAGACATTGGATCTCCACTCCCTAGTTGATTTTGTCTTGGATATTGGGTCACCACTCCCTAGTCTGCTTTTTCAACATAGGGTCTCCACTCCCTAGTTGAAGTTATTTTAGACATAGGGACTCTACTCCCTAGTCGCTTTTCCAACATAGGATCTCCACTCCCTAGTTGATTTTATTTTAGACATAGGGTCTCTACTCCCTAGTCCCCCTTTTGCAACATAGGGTCTCCACTCCCTAGTTGATGTGAGCTTAAATGCAAGGTACACCACTCCCTGATCTCCTTACCGGTATAGGGTACACCAATCCCTAGCTGTGTTTTCCAACATAAGATACACCAATCCTTAGTTGAGACATCTTTTTGACAATAACGGAACACCGTCCACACACAAAAAAAAATCAATCATCATCATGTTTTTCAAGGGTACACCATTCCCGACACTTTATTGCTTTAAATAAAGTACTTTAGGATTTTAATACAATAACTCACGAAAATTTCCTAGTAAAAATTGGGGCAGAAAAATTTCGTTCGTTTGTTTTGTTGGTGTCTGAGCAGGTTTTACCTCGAGGCACAGGGTTTGAGACGACCAAAAGTAGAAGTCTCAATCTAGAATAAAAGAAAAAAAAGAAGTGAATCCAAAATGCAGAAGCAGTTGAAAAGATGTGGACTGCCCAAGACATGACTGAAGTCACGAGCATTGCATTTCCTGTTTTTTATCAGAAGAAGCCTTAGAAGAATGAACTAACACCTGCAGCTAGCAAACATCAAGGTTCAAATCAAAATCTTCATGAAGAACCATTCAAGACTCAAGATCAAGTTTCAGAAGACTTATAGATAGGAATCTCGTAACTCATAGCTGATAGACTTGTTTAGTTCTTTTAGATTTTGATTTTGTTGTAGTAACAGGACCACGGACCGGAGCCTCGACGGAACCTCACTTGACTCTCTCATCCTCTTCACATACTCCATCACTTCATTCACTTCTGAACTAGACCTGATTCCTTTATAACCAAGGACATGTAGGCAGCTCAGATACCAGGGCTCGGTCACACTCTCTTCTCCATCCTTATTTTGTTTTTGAATAAGTGTCGGGTCAGAAATCAATTACGTCACTAACTTGTTTCTTCGCGCAAAAACACTTCGTGTTTCCAAGCAAAGAGGGGCAGCTGTAAGCACATAATTTTTGACCGGCGCAACTTTTAAAAGTAGTATTTTAAAATATTTACTTATTTTCATTTAATAGGATTTTAGTCAACTTTTAGTTTTAATTTTAAAACATAAGTTTAAAACACAAAAATAGTTTTATAATGTTTCTTTTCTTATTTTATATATATATATATATATATATATATATATATATATATATATATATATATATATATATATATATATATATTAGCCTATTAGTATTTTATAATATTTAAAAAATACCAAAAATATTTTTATTGTAATATATAGTTTACTTTAATAGTTTATTCTTATTAGCTAAGATTAATTGGTATATTTTGGTAGTATTTTTATTTTTATTCAATGAGAAAGAATTGAATTCGGGCCAATTGGGAGCTCATTTTTGAATTTTAGTGGCCCAGCAAGACAAATGCCCATTCTTCTCAATCCCTTTTAGCCCAAATCCTTTTCTCACACACAAACCCTTCCCTTAATCATAGACATTGATCCACGTTCATCCAAGGGCCACTATTAATTCCCCACAACAAATAAAACCTAACGAATCTTCCCAAAAAAAAAAAAAAAAGAGGAAGCTAACTTAATTCCTAAGAAAAAATGGCCACACCTTCAAAAAGGGAGATCATCTCCATCGATCTCTCTTTCCCATAATTCCAAAATAGAACAAGGTAATTCCTCTAACCTAATTCCTAAGGGGGAACGGATAGAAAAGAACGACCACCCCCACCTTCTCAAAAGCTGACGGCCGCACATTTCCAAAAAGGGGAGACTATCGTCTCTATTTGATTCTCATTCTAAAAATTCCATTTCATACCTTTGAGAATATAGCATAAAGTCCCTTTTGAGAGAAGTAAAACAGCAGCCGGACAGACGAAAAACAAAATCCCAAGAGTCCAAAAAATCCTTATATATTCCAGTCCTTGTTCTCGTTGGTCTGAGAATTCCGCTTTGTTAGAATGTTCGATGTCTCTCCCATTCATTATCGGATCCATTTCAGCTAATATTAGATGCTCTGTTTCTTCTGAGGTCGTTCGAGGCGCCGAGGTCGTTGGAAAATGTTACGGTCAAAAGTTGTCTAATTTCCGAGTTGGTTGTAACTTAGGCTCAAATTCAATACAAAGGTCTGATATTTTAACTCCTTCGTCTATTCCTTTTTCATCAACTACAATGATAGCTGCTACTTTGGTTCCTTTTCTCTTTGTTTACATGTTTTGATTTCAATTTTGCGTTGCTATGTGGTTAGTTGGTTTCAATGCTTCATCATCTTAGCTATATTTGTTTTCCATAAAATGGGTCCATTGAATCATTGTAATTTTGGCTTATTCACTAATTTTGTGTATGAGGTTGTGGTGTCATTAGTTCTATTTAAGAAATGTACAAAATATGGAATATTATTGGCAAAGGACATCATCGCTTTCACAAATGTAGATTTTCACCATTACAGAGAATAGTGTACCTGTTTGGATTGACTTTGAGTTCTGCGTGTATCTTTTGGTAACAAAGACTTGGCCAGCCTTGCTTTCTGCATTCTCCTTTCGAAAATTTTCCATTTGGCTTCTTCTTATGTTTAGTGTAATTATAGCCTTAGTTCTAATAGAATTAGGTATCACTCCGTTGTTACTACTGATACATTTTGTACATCTTCCGGCTACCTTTGTCTTAGTACTACTTTTCTCAAGAACGAAGAGATAAACTATCTATATTTCTCCTTGTCTGTGAGACTAAGTATCATAAAAAAAACAAGATTTTTGGGCCAAAAGATTTAGTCTCATCAGGCCCAAAGTAGTAAATAACATGACTGGCCCATCTTTCTCTCAACTAGCCCACTTTTCTAAATAATAAATTCAATTCTTTCACAAATAATTCCATAATTCATGACCTTACAACAATAATCACTAGTTTAGGAAATAATCTTATGAATCATCACAGCTTGCTTTTGGCGCAATTAATAATAAATCATCGTGGCTCTATGGGTACGACTCCTATGGCATAGTCATGATACTTAACCCTCAATTCGAGTGTGCGTTTCAAGTTACTCGACCATAACTTCAAATAATAATAAAATAAACATGTTGTAAATCGCGGGTGTGTTTCACGTGACGCGATTTGCAATGTGTACAAAAACAACGAGTGCACGACATCGCGACTTGTTCAAATAAATTCCATAAACAAGGCGATTAAATTAATTAAAAGCGATTAGAATGTCAAAAATGCACAATAGGTTTTAAACATATAATAAATCAGATAATTAGGCCAATTATTAATGGTTGAGCGACCGTGCTAAAATCACGGTATCCGAAAATGCCTAACACATTCTCCCGAGTTAACAGAATTCCTTACACGGTCTTCTGTGTTCGCGGACCATAAATAGAGTCAATTTTTCCTCGATTTGAGATTTAAAATACACCGGTGACTTGGGACATCATAAATTATTCCAAGTGGTGACTCTCAATTAAAATAAACAATCTCATTTCGAATAGTGTCACTTTAATTGGAAAAACTCCCTATACCCTCGGAAAAAAGGAGGTGTGACACCTCTGGCGACTCTGCTGGGGAACATAGGGTCTCCACTCCTTTTTTCGAGGGATAATGAGTTTTTCCAATTAAAGTATTAATCAAAATGGGATTATTTATTAGATTCAGAGTCGCCACTTGGAATAATTTATGGTGTCCCAAGTCACCGGTTTATTTTAAATCCCAAATCGAGGAAATTGACTCTGTTTTAAAGTCTGCAAAACCATAAGACCGGATAAGAAATTCTGTTAGCCCAGGAGAAGGTGATAGGCACTCTCGAGTTTTGTTGTTGTAGCACGGTCATTCAACTATTAATAATTGACCTAATTATCTGATTTATTACAAGTTTCAAACCTATTGTGCATTTTTAACCTTTTAAACCACTTTTAATTATTTATGGAGTTTATTTAAATAAGTCACGATGTCGCGCACTTATTGCTTTTGAATACATTGCGAATCGCAGCACGTGAAACGCACCCGCGATTTATAACATGTTTATTTTAGTTATTATTAGAAGTTATGGTCGGTTCACATGAAATGCACACCCGAATGGAATTTACGTATTGTGACCATGCCACGGGAACCGTACCCATGGTCACGATGATTTATTATTCGCGCTTTAAAGCAAACTACGGGGTTTAATAGTTTAAATATTTTTTTAAGACTAATTTGAGATTATTGTAAAAACATTAGTCATGGACTTATTGTGGAGAAAGGATAAGACTTTAGCTAATAAGATTTAAATCAATTATGTGCAGATCATTATCCAAAGATAAGACAAATTTTATAATTAATTCTTATAACTAATCCTGCAACCCATTATTCTTCCTAATCTACGTTTTTCAAAGCAAAAGATGGACTCACGAATTGTCAATACTAAAATACCAATAACTGTTCTAGATTTTCCAAATCAGATGAGACCAAAAGCAAAACAAAGATTATTGAGTCCATTTTCTATAAGCATTGTGGGACGATATTCATAAGTGACACCAAAATCTAAAGGAACTAAACAAGCCTATCAGCTACGAATTATAAGATTTCTATCTATAAATTTTTTGAAGCTAGATCTTGAGTCTTGAATGGTTTTTCATGCAGATTTTTGATTTAAACCTTGATGCTTGCTAGCTGCAGGTGCTAGTTCATTCTTCTACGGATTATTTTGATAAAAACAGGGAATGCAATGCTCGTGACTTCGGTCATGTCTTGAGCAGTTCACCTTTTTCATCTGCTTCTACATTTTGGATTCATTTCTTTTTTTCTTTTTTTTTTAGATTGAGACATCTTCTTTTGGCCATCTCGAACCCTGTGCCTCAAAGTAAAACCCTGCTCTTACACAAAAACAAACGAACGAACGAAATTTCTCTGCCCCAATTTTTACTAGGAAAATTTCGCGAGTTATTGACTAAACTCTATACTACTTCATTATTCAAAGCAATAAAAGTCAAGATTGGTGTACCTTGAGAAAACAGAGACTTGGGAGTGGAGACCCTATATCTAAAATGAAAGAAACTAGGGAGTGGAGACCCTATATTGGAAAAGAGACTAGGGAGTGGAGACCTTATGTCTAAAACGAAATCAACTAGGGAGTGGAGACCCTATGTTGGAAAGACGACTAGGGAGTGGATACCCTATGTCTAAAATAAAATCAACTAGGGAGTGAAGACCCTATGTTGGAAAGGGCGACTAGGGAATGGATACCCTATGTCTAAAATAAAATCAACTAGGGAGTGGAGACCCTATGTTGGAAAAGCGACTAGGGAGTGGAGACCCTATGTCTAAAACAAAATCAACTAGGGAATGGGTACCCTATGTTGGAAAGGCGACAAGGGAGTGGAGACCCTTTGTCTAATAATAAAGTCAACTAGGGAGTGGAGACCCTATGTTGGAAAAGCGACTAGGGAGTGGAGACCCTATGTCTAAAATAAACTTCAACTAGGGAGTGTAGACCCTATGTTGGAAAAACGACTAGGGAGTGGAGACCCTATGTTTAAAATAAAGTTCAACTAGGGAGTGGAGACCCTATGTTGGAAAAACGACTAGGAAGTGGAGACCCTATGTCTAAAATAAAATCAACTAGGGAGTGGAGACCCTATGTCTAAAACAAAATCAACTAGGGAGTGAAGACCCTATGTTGGAAAAGCGACTAGGGAGTGGAGACCTTATGTTTAAAAAAATCAACTAGAGAGTGGAGACCCTATGTTGGAAAAGCGACTAGGGAGTGGATACCCTATGTCTAAGAAAAAACTTCAACTAGGGAGTGGAGACCCTATGTTGGAAAAGCAATAAACATCAACTAGGAAGTGGAGACCCTATGTTGGAAAAGAAACTAGGGGAGTGGAGACCCTATGTCTAAAATAAAATTATCAACTAAGAAGTGGAGACTCTATGTCTGAAAATAAACTTCAACTAGGGAGTAGAGACCCTATGTTGGAAAAGAGACTATGGAGTGGAGACCCTGTGTCCAAAATTACTTCAACTAGGGAGTGAAGACCCTATGTTGGAAAAGAGACTAGGGAGTGGAGACGTGATAAGTAGGGATTTTGACCGCTTATTTGCTCTCTTTTACTTGCATTTTAGCTCAAAAATGCTTAAAGGTATTCCCAAGAACTAATGAAATGTGCTTTTGTACAGGAATATTAGGAAACGAGCCAAAAGAAGTCAAAATCAACTCATAAAGGAGTCAAAAGTGAACAAGAACCAAAACAGGAAGAAAAGGACAACAATACGGATCGCACAATTCTAGTGCGGCCGTAGAGAGGAGATTCAGAGAGTTAGTTTTTGGGCCAGCTGAAGGCATGCGGACTGCACCATAATTGTGCAACCGCAGAAGGAAAAGTGTGGCCGCAATCAAAATTATGCAGTCCGCATAAGACAAAATCAGAGAGAATGAATTTTAGAGTCCAGCTGGAATGCGGACCGCACTATTTTTTTGCGGCCGCACAATCAGAAGCGCGGCCGCACTCATTTTGATGCGGACCGCAAAAGCCCCGAAGTACCAAGCCCCAAGTTCCAAGAATGCGGACCGCACGATAATTGTGCGACCGCAACAGCTCATTGTGCGGACCGCACCAGAATTATGCAGCCGCACAACCTCCGTAGGGGTATTTTTGTCAGATATTTTCAGCTTAGTATAAATAGAACATTTTGTCATTTTTAGGTTAAGTTTTGTTTTGGAAGAGCACCTGAGCCGTTTTCTTTGCTGTTTTGAGTAATTTTGTACTAAAATAACTTCTAAACATTAGATTTTCTTTCTCTAATCAATTATTATGCATTCTATCTTTATTTGTTCTTGTATTTCTTCATTTTTCATAAGTAGCTAAATTTCTAACTAGGGTTGTGGCCAAACCCTAGTGTGGGTACTTAATGGGTATTTGATTTAGGGCTTGTTTGTGATTGGGTTAGTGATATTTAGCCTTGTTCATGCTTGTATTCAAGAATTAATGGTTGCTAACATTGATTCATGCTCATTTGACTTAGTCTCTACTTGAGAAAGAGAGACTAAGTCTAGGAGAATTTGGCTAACAAGAAATTGGAGTGAACTCAAGAAATTGATAGCCCCAATTAAAGGGTCAAATCTAGAGATAGTAAGACCCGACTTGAGCATATATCACTTGATTTGTGCAATACCCATTTGGACTTGAGAAAGCCAAATTGGAAAAAATCACTCAAACTACCGAGAGGTATAGAGTGGGTAATTGCGTGTAATTGCTATATTACAACCCCGACTAATCAAACTTGCCCTAGAGTTTACAACCCGTTAGGTAACCACCTAGGTGGAAGTCACAAACCTAGATCTTTTATCATTTGGAAAACGACCAAAACCAAAAATATTGTCTCCTAGTTTCATATTTGCAATCAATAGCCTAAAGTAGAAGTAAAAACAACAAACAAAAATGTGGAAGTGAAATTTGAGGCACATCACACAATTGCACTAAATATATACATAATCCCAATTCTAACTCCCTGAGGATTCGACCCCGACTCGTGTTGGGATTTATTATTGCTTCGACCGCCTCACTACCTATATTTGTAGTGTGAGTTTGGACGATATCAGTTTTTGGCGCCGTTGCCGGGGAGTTAAACGGATTTAGCTATATATCTAGGTTTTTGTGTGATTTGTCTTCTTTTCCTTCCGAGTCACTAATTTTGTTTTTGAATTGATTAGGTAGGAAAATGGCTATCAACAATGAACCCATCGGAAATGTGCCATTGGGGGAGGAAGTGGAAGATGATTAAATGGATGAGGTTCCTCTTGAACCTCAGGCCAATAGACGAGGCCGCCCGCCTCAAGATAATGTGCCCGCCCCTCCCCCACCGCCACCAAGAGCGGCAACCCACCAACAATTACCAAATGAGGGTTATGCAAGTACTATAGTCCCGCCCCGCTGGGCGGGCAACTTCCAAATCACCGACGTGATGCTTACACTACTTGAGGGCTCCGAGTCAAAATGCCTACAAGCATCTCAAGGGGTTCGTCTGTACTTGTTGGGGGAGAAAGCAAACTAATTCCTATGAGGACGCTCTGAGGTTGAGGCTATTTCTCTTTTCTCTACGGGGAAAGGCATTAGACTGGTTAGAGAGATTGCCTAATCATTCCATCCACACTTGGGATGAGTTGGCAGAGAAGTTGATTTCCAAATTCTTCTCTCCGGGACATATGGCGACGCTTCGCGATGAGATCCTTGCTTTCAAGCAAGAACCCAATGAGACATTGCACGAGATTTGGGAAATATATCGTACCATGGTCAAAGAGTGCCCAAACAATGATATGACCGAGGCCATGATCCAACAAACCTTCTACAGGTGATCAACACAACAAATCAATGTGTGGTAAATCAACTCGCCGGAAGGAACTTCATGAACACGCCTTATGCTGAAGCTTGTGAAATTCTTGATGAGATGGAGGATACCTCTTCAGCATGGCAAAGTAGAGCCAATGTTTCGCAAGGTGATCCTAGTGTTATTCACCTACACAAGAAGCTACATGATCATGGGAAAGCTATTGCCGAGTTGACAATTACCATGAACCATTTGGCCAAAGCTCAGCTTCAACAAGTTCAAGGGCCGAAACAAGTGAATGCAATGGAAAGTGTGAATATGATGGTAAACAAGAGACGACAACTAGGTCAACCAATGTAAAACCGTCTGGAACAATTCATGCAAGATGATAGTGGTTATGATCAAAGTGATTTGTTCAATGAGCAAGAAGAAGAAGTTCAATATATCAACAATTATCAAGGTCAAAGAAACAATGCTCAAGGACAAAATCAACAACAATGGAGGTCACAAGGAAACCAAGGAAATTGGAACAACCAAATCCATCAAGGCAATTGGAGTGGTGGTAACAATAATCAAAGCAATTGGAATAATCGAGGTAACCAAGGCAATTGGGGTGGCAACAATCAAAGCAATTGGGGAGGTAATAACCAAGGAGGGTGGAACAACAACAACAATCAGGGGACGGGTTTTCAAAGGCCCCGATGTTCCAGCAACAGAGCAATCCACCTGCATATCCTTCTCAAGTCCGAGCTCTTCTAACAATGAGATAGGGAGAAGTGAAAATATGTTTAAACAAATGATGGAGAAGAATGCCGACTCCAATGCTTAATTAGCCTCTCACAACACTTCTACCCGCAATTTGGAGGTTCAGTTAGGCCAAATCTCGCAAGCTTTGAACACTCGTCCTAAGGGGGCAACCTAGTGATACGGTGGAAAACTCGAAGGGTGGGAAAAATACGGGACATGCTATGGACGTGACTACTAGAGGTGAAAAAGCTGGAGATGCAACCACCTCAAATCAAAGAAGAATTGTGGATGAAGATGTTGTGGTTCAAGAAGATGAAATCCCAAGCAATGTGGTTCAAGCTAATGAAGAAGTGAGAATTGGTATAGATGAAAGTGTGGAGGAGACACAAGAAGAAGTGAACCCGTCTAGGGAACACGTGATTGACATGACGAAATCGATAGTGCCAAAGGATAAGGGACCAATGCCAAGGCCTCCTCCATACCCGCAAAGACTTGTATAGCAAAACGATGAGAAACAATTCAAAAAGTTTATTGATATGATGAAGAGTTTGTCCATAAATGTGCTGTTAGTTGAAGCCATAGTACAAATGCCGAGGTATGCAAAATTCATGAAGAACTTGGTAACCAAGAAGAGATCGATGAATTGTGAAACAATTAAGATGACACATCAAGTGAGTGCAATTGTGCACTCAATGGATCCTAAGTTATAGGATCCGGGTGCTTTAACAATCCCTTGCACTATTAGAAGCGCCGATTTTGCCAAAGCTTTATGTGATCTTGGGGAAAGTATCAACTTGATGCCCTACTCGGTGTTAAAAACTTTGGGAATTAGGAAACCAAGACCCACATCCATGAGGTTGCAAATGACGGATCGAACAATGAAGAGACCTTTGGGTATTATTGATGATGTGTTGGTTCGAGTTGACAAGTTCATCCCCCCGGCGGACTTTGTGATTCTTGATTGTGAAGTGGACTATGAGGTGCCTATCATTTTGGGTAGACCTTTCCTTGCTACGGGGAAGGCTCTTGTTGATGTGGAAGCCGGTGAGCTCACTTTCTGGGTGGGTGACGAAAAGGTGGTCTTCCATGTGTGCAAATCTATGAGGCAACCAAATAGCAATGAAGTTTGTTCGTTCGTGGATTTGGTGACGGATGTGATTATTGATGATACTAGTGCCACAATGAATGTTGAGGACAAATTGGAAGTTGTGTTGCTCAATCCTGATGATGAGGAGGAGAGTGATATCTATGTGGAATGTGTGAATGCATTTCAAGGAATGGGGTCGTACACTTATGAACCCCGCAAGCTATCCTTGGATCTTGAGAACCGAAAGACTCCTCCAACAAAGCCCTCAATCGAGGAGCCAACCTCATTGGAGTTAAAACCATTGCCTCCACATCTCAGATATGAATTCCTTGGCCCTTCTTCAACTTTACCGGTTATTCTTTCCTCTTTCTTAACTAACATGCAGGTAGAGTCCACATTGCAGGTGCTACAAAGGAGAAAAAGGGAAATCAGATGGACTTTGGTGGATATCCGGGGCATAAGCCCCGCCTTTTGCATGCACAAGATTATTTTGGAGGAGGGTGCCAAACCCTCTGTTGAACATCAAAGGAGGCTAAATGAAGAAATGGAAGAGGTGGTGAAGAAGGAGATAATCAAGTGATTGGATGCCGGGGTTGTTTACCCTATTTCTAGCTCGTGGACCTCTCCGGTGCAATATGTCCCAAAGAAAGGGGGCATGACTGTGGTAACAAATGATAAGAATGAATTGATCCCCACAAGAACCGTTACCAGGTGGAGAGTGTGCATGGACTATAGGAAGCTCAACAAAGTCACTCGGAAAGATCATTTCCCACTTCCATTTTTTGATCAAATGTTTGATAGGTTGGCCGGACGTGCTTTTTATTTCTTCCTAGATGATACTCCGGCTACAATCAAATTCTTATTGCTCCCAAGGACCAAGAGAAGACCACTTTCACATGTCCTTATGGTAATTTCTCATTTCAAGGATGCCATTTGGGTTGTGTAATGCACCAGCGACTTTTCAATGGTGTATGATGGCTATTTTCACCGACATGGTGGAGGATACTTTTGAGGTCTTCATGGACGATTTTTCTGTGGTAGGGAATTCATTTGATGATTGTCTGAACAATTTTAGATAAGGTCTTGGCTAGATGTGAGGAGAAAAATTTGGTGTTGAATTGGGAGAAGTGTCAATTCATGGTCGAGGAAGGCATTGTCCTCGGCCATAAAATTTCAAAGCATGGTATTTGAGGTCGACAAGGCCAAAATTGAGGTGATCTCCAAACTCCCTCCCCCTACATCCGTGAAGGGAGTGAGGAGCTTCTTGGGTCATGCGGGTTTCTGTCGCTGATTCATCAAAGACTTTTTCAAGTTGGTAAACCCATTGTGCAATCTTTTGGAGAAGGATGCCAAGTTCCATTTCAATGAAGATTGTATGAAGGGATTCGAATTGCTTAAGCTCAAGTTGATTACTACTCCTATTATTACCGCATTGTATTGGAGCTTGCCTTTTGAGCTCATGTGTGACTCTAGTGATGTGGCGGTTGGAGCGGTATTGGGCCAAAGAATCAACAAAATCTTCCATCCGGTCTATTATGCTAGCAAGACCATGAATGATACCCAAGTCAACTACACAGTGACCGAAAAGGAGCTACTTGCTATTGTTTTTGCTATGGAGAAGTTCTGGTCGTATTTGATGGGTACTAAGGTGATTGTTCACATCGACCATACGGCGATTCGATATTTGATGAGCAAGAAAGATTCCAAGGCAAGGTTGATGCGGTGGGTGCTATTATTGCAAGAGTTTGATCTAGAGATTCAAGACCACAAGGGTAGTGAAAATCAAGTGGCGGACCACTTGTCCCATTTGGAGGAGGAGGGGAGGCCACATGACGGCCTTGAGATCAATGATTCATTTCGCGACGAGTAAATCCTAGTCGTTTCAATGACCGGGATGCCATGGTTTGCCGATTTAGCCAATTATCTTGTGAGCGGCATTGTACCGAATGAGTTCTCTTCAAACCACAGGAAGAAGCTCAAACGCGATTGCTTGAATTATTATTGGGATGAGCCGTATCTTTTCCGGATATGTATCGATGGTGTGATCAGCGATGTGTGCCGGAAGAAGAACAAATGGAAATTCTTAAGGCTTGCCACTCTTCACCGTATGGTGGTCACCATGGTGGAGCTAGAATGGCTACAAAAGTGTTGAGTTGTGGATTCTATTGGCCTACTCTCTACAAGGACGCTAGTGATCTTGTCAAGCGTTGTGATGAATGCCAAAGGGCCGGTGGGATTTCTAAGAAGAATGAGATTCCCCTCACCACCATCTTAGAGATTGATATCTTTGATGTTTGGGGTATTGATTTCATGGGACCATTCGTGAGCTCTTGTGGGAATACTTACATTTTGGTAGCTGTGGACTATGTGTCAAAATGGGTTGAAGCCGTGGCTTTACCCAACAATGAAGCTCAAAGTGTGGTGGCATTCTTGAAAAAGAACATCTTCACAAGGTTTGATACTCCGAGGGCCATTATTAGTGATGGGTGTTCGCATTTTTGCAATTGGGCTTTTGATACCTTACTCACCAAGTATGGTGTCACTCATACAGTCTCAACCCCCTACCATCCTCAAGCAAGCGGATAGGTTGAAGTCTCCAACCAGGAGATCAAGAGTATTTTGTCAAAGACTATGAATGCCAACCGGACAAATTGGTCAAGAAAACTTGATGATTCTCTTTGGGCTTATAGGACGGCCTACAAGATGCCGATTGGGATGTCTCCATATTGATTGGTGTTTGGGAAGGCATGTCATCTTCCGGTAGAACTTGAGCATAAGTCCATGTGGGCTTTGAAGAAGTTGAACCTTGAGTAGGATGTCGCCGCAAACTTAAGAGTGGCACATTTTAATGGGCTTGATGAATTCCGGTATCATTCCTACACAAGTTTGTCCCTTTACAATGAGAAGATGAAAGACCTCCATGACAAGTATATCCAGAACAAGGAGTTTAAAGAGGGTAATCTTGTGCTTTTGTTCAATTCCCGATTACGGGTGTTTCCGGGCAAGTTGAAGTCAAAATGGAGTGGTCCCTTTGAAGTGGTGAATGTAACCCCCTTTAGTGCTCTAGATTTGAAAAATAAGAATGAAGAGGTTTTAGAGTAAATGGGCATCGGGTTAAACATTATCTTGGCAAGGTTGATGATGGCCACATTGTGGCGGTTCTTCATTTTAAGTGATTGGTAATCTGCGTCGTGCCGCGATGTTAAATCAGGCGCTTCTTGGGAGGCAACCCATGTGTCTTTTTCTTTTTCTTGTTTCTATTCTTTAGATTAGATAGACTTTGTTCTGTGCTAACTAGTTTTGAAGTTTATGCAAGAATGGGTGTTCATTGTAGGGACTGCACATAAAAATTTGGCTACGTGTCACAAGAAGCGGACCACACCAGAATTATGCGGACCGCACTGACACTCTGCGGCCTCACAATTCTGTGTGCGGTCACACAACTGGAAGATCACAAATGCATGGTTTGTGACGGTTGGACTATCAAAGTTCCTAAACGATTTGCACAAATTTTGCGGCCGCACTCATTTTCGTGCGAACGACAGCAATTCTTTACAGTACAGGTAAGGAGTGCGGACCGCACCATAATTGTGCGGCCGCACTCAGGTTAATTTTGGGTCCGACGGGTTAAAAGTATAAATAGGTCTTTTCTCAATATTTTACACTTCACATTCTCTGAATCTTCAAGCCTTAAGCAAGCACAGTGCATCCCCCACTAATTCTCAAGCTTCAAGAATTTCATCTCTTAGATTCTCAGCTGCATCCTTCATCACTGGTATGTTCATTACATCTTTAGATTTTTCATTTTTTCTTAATTTTGTTCTTTTGTCCAGGGTCAATTACATGCCTTAAAATGTTAATAGTTAGTCATTTTTTCTTAGAATCATATGGGTAGCATATTAAGTGCTAATTGGGGCCTGGGAGAGTAGCTATCCATGTTTAATTGTGCAAACCATGTCTAAATTATGAAAAGATTGCATGAATCCTAGTTCAGTGCCCGAAAATTTCAAATTGTGTGGCCGTACTCATTTTTGTATGGTTTGCACTTTGAGCTTTGCGGCCGCACATATTTTTGTGCGGTCCGCAACTCTCTGAGTTAGGGCAAGTACGTTCATGAATTGTGCGGCCGCACGTAAAATTGTGCGGACCGTAGTGGAATTGTGCGGCCGCACTCATTTTTGTGCGGTCCGCACTGATGAAACATCAGAGGCCTCAGTAGTCTGAACCTAGGACTGTGCGGCCGCACTCATTCTTGTGCGGTCCGCACTGGGCAGTCTGCGACCACACTCACTTTTATGCGGTACGCACTTCCCCTTCTGAGACTGCTTTACTGCAATTGATTTGCTTGCATCTGTAGTTTACAAATCTAACTGACTCTTATCCTTATGCATTGCAGACAATGGTTAGATCACGTGGCAAGGGAGATATGTCACAAGGGAGGCAGAACCCTCCCGAGGCCGGGGTCGAGGCAGAAGCAACCTTCCTCTAGCACTTCAAAGAGTAATAAGCAAGAACGCCACAGCCAATAGAACCCTGAACCCTCCGAGACCAGTGAGTACCTCCCATCCGGGGATGCTTCTGAGGGTAACGCCGTGCAAGGATAGCCGGAAGCCCAATTACAACAAATCCTGGGTAGATTTCATTTGGTGGATGAGTCATCATCAGCTGCCAGTTCGTCTGCAGGTTCGAAAGAGGGTAGTCAAGACTCTGAGCCCTCTTCCTCACATGCTCCACCTGCTCCAATCAATTTAGACGATGATAATGATTATGTCCCAGATGATGGTAGAGGAGGTGATACTGCAGTGGGAGGTTTAGAGAGGTCAAGGAGGCTAGAGATATGGGAGGACAGATTTGTTAGTGCCAATGCCTTTTCAAAATTTAGAGAATGGTGGCCGCAAAGGTCTCTCAATCTTGAGAAACAATTCTTGATGAAAGATTAGAACAAGCACAACCCCAATGTCCTTAGCCAATTCCAGGAGCAAAAAGGATGGAAATGGTTCACCCAGAGCTTCCTAGATGCAAATGAGCACCTGGTCAAGGAACTCTATGTAAATGTAGCTCACATCAAAAAGGGTACCAAGGTGACAAAAGTGCGAAATCTGAAAGTCCAATTCAACTCCTGTGCATTGAATTCATATGTGGGGTTTGAGGAAGTGGAGGCAGTCCAATACTTAGAGAAGCTGGCTATGGGTGATACAGCTCGCCCATGGCTAGCTGAGATTCTGGCAATCTGAGGATCAACACCTCCGTGGCTCACAGCAGGGGTTCCAATTGTCCGGGCCACCCTAAATTTTAAAGGAAAAGGATGGCAAACATTTGTGTGTAGCCTCATTGATCCATGCCTCAATGAGGACCAACTCCCACTTCCTCGTGCAGTCTTGGTGGCTTCGATTTTGGCTGGGTATCCGATAAATGTTGGTGCCATCATGTCCACAACATCACTTTAGCTGTCCAGAAGGGTGAAAGATCCTATCCGTACCCGAACTTCCTCATAGTATACTTCAAGGATGAAGGAGTGGAGCCGAAGCATTATGATACCGAAGTAAAGGCCAAGAAGCCTTTCTCATGGTACCACCTTCAGGGAGCTGACAACCCGCAGTTCAAGGGTCAGACTAATACCTCCGCTGGCCAGTCTAAGGAGCCAGTGGTAGTAGTTACTGATTCGGCGAGCCTTCAACATCTGCCATACCTTCCACAACAGCCAACCCTTCCACCGAGACAGTGGACATTCCACCATCTTCCTCTGTCAGACCACCTGCTTCTACTAGACTATCAGTGCCATTATCAGTGCCGGCTTTATCTACTTATCCTCAGACTGCGCTGCGAGTCTCCCAAATATTGGCAAGTCTCAACAACTGGATACAGACAGCTACTACAAAGCTGACTGACATATCCAGTGCTGTTGCAGCACAATCCTCAGCCCCAGTAGAGCCACAGGTACCTCCGTCAGTGGAGGAAACATTGACGAAGATTATGGCCGACCAGAAGACTATCATGGCTAAAGTGGTGGCACAAGAGAAAGTTATTGGGGATTTGGGCAAACAGGTCAAGAAGATGCGGAAGTCTCAGGCATCAAAGAAGTCGGTGGAAAAGCTGAGAAAAGAGTTTGAAAAGATCACATCAGCCGGTGATTTACCATTGGACCTGCTCATGGAGTCAGTAGCACAGGCAACACCAGCAGTACCTGAGGCACCAGTAGCAGCCGGCCAATTTGAGGAGCCAGTTGCGACTGCCCACACTACTAAGGAGATGACCAGATACTCAGCAACCCTGTTGTCCATCAGCCAGGTGATGATGACATATAGTTAGAAACAGAGGGTGCTGATGATCCCATGCAGGCTGAGATCACATAGGGAGTTTTCTTCACCCTCTACCCTTCCCTGTTATTATTTTTGTTAAGCATTGGGGACAGTGCTTATTTTTCATTTGGGGGGGGTGGTCTATTTCAATTGATTAACATTTGGATTTGGCCTGTAATAACTCTGATACTATTCTTCGTTTATCTTTATTTTCTATTTGGTGATGTATTTATTCTCCCCTAATGTAGATATTCAGTTTTCCTTATGTATATATTCATTTGACTTCGGTTGTATATTCATTTTACTTTATGTAGTTTACTTCATAACTTCTTTAGTTTGTTTGTCCTTAGTAGAATAACTTCTTTTTTACTTTAGTAGCTTCTTTTTAATATGTTAACTTCTTTTTATGTTTTAGTGAACAATAACCCTTTGGTTTTCTTAATTCAACGGTTCTTTCCAAAGGTGGATTTTGTGTGAATCGGGTGACTCTTCCCAACGACGGATGGGTTGACAACCTTCTTAAGGGATTGAGTCCGTTTTCTTTTATATTTAGGCAAATATAGTAGTAATGAATAAAAGGGTCTCAAGCATGCTTCACTTGGTACCAACACATTTACCTATGATCGTATGGTTAAAAACAAGTTGTTGGAAGAAAATAGCTCTAGTTGTGACCCTTCTGACTCTTGTGTTGACTAAGCAGTCATCGAGTGGTTCAAATCGAGTCATTTGTGATTCTCAATCTTAGCTAGGATTGTTGTGGGTCCTCGGCTCCGTTCTCTTTAACAATCCAGAAGCGTGAGAGGTGAGATGTTTAGTCACATGCCCAAGTACCCGTGCTAATGGTCTAGAACTTGCCCCAAATGTGTTTCTAGGCGAAAATCTAAGTGTAGCTTGGCTTGAGAAATGATTGTAGGCTCTCTTTGATCCAATTTGAAATTTGAAATCATCCATAGCCTACCAATGTGATATCCCTAGTCAACTCATTTGAGTCAAAGCCCTTTTTCTTTCAATAACCACGTTACAAGCCTTTATCCGTTTTGTAATGACCCTCTCTTGGCACCTGATCTTTCCTTAGAATTCTTGAGAAAAATTTGGAAAAAACATAAGTTTGGGGGAGAGACGAGAAGTTTGAAAGTGATAAAAGGTACAAAGAAGAGAAAGAAATGAAGAAAAGGGAAGTCAACGAAAAGAAAGAAAGAACAAAAAGAAAAATTCCAAAAAGAAAGTGAATAAGGTAGAAAGTTGAAGGGATTAAAAAAAAACAATGATGAAAGGCATAGAGTAAATAGAAAGGAGATAAATGAATGTCATGATCAAGAAAGAGTAATGTTGCGTCTCTCCAGTTCCCCAGAGAAAGAAGAAAATGACTCAAAGAGTCGAGAAAGTATGAGCCGAAAAGAGAAAATGGAGTGCTTAAGGAAAGATGAAACCATTCTATTCCAACAAGTCCTACCTTGGTCCAAAAGCCTTCATTACATCCCGCAAAAGCCCTACATGATTTCAAGTTGAGTGAGCTTACATTAGTGGTGATATACATAAGAGCAAGCTTATGGTACTTAAAGCCAGACTTGTGACGTTCTTTTGAGAGAGATGAGCGAACTTTTCACAATCCTTGCTTCGAGTGTCACATTCTAAAGTGGGATTTGCTAATGGAAAGTAGAGGAGGAGGTTTGGGACCACAATGAACAAAAAAGAGCAAGCTTCCTTGATGAATAGAGTCAACTTTTGATGCTCTAGTGTCACATTAGAACTATGGTACTCAAAAAGTCAAATCATTGTGTGGGTTATAATTCATATGTGTTGTGGGTAATTGTTGGTCCCAATTGATGTGTGATTTTTTCACCTTAGGCCAGCTGAAATATCCCTTTTTCTAGTGGAGGTGGGAATTGCCTTAATTTCTTGAGGACAAGTAAAAGCTTAAGTTTGGGGGAGTTGATAAGTAGGGATTTTGACCGCTTATTTGCTCTCTTTTACTTGCGTTTTAGCTCAAAAATGCATAAAGGTATTCCCAAGAACAAATGAAATGTGCTTTTGTAGAGGAATATTGGGAAACGAGCTAAAAGAAATCAAAATCAACTCATAAAGGAGTCAAAAGTGAACAAGAACCAAAACAAGGCAAAAAGGCCAACAGTGCGGACCGCACAATTCTAATGCGGCCGCAGAGAGGAGATTCAGAGAGTTAGTTTTTGGGCCAGCTGAAGGCATGCGGACTGCACCAAAACTGTGCGGCCGCACTCAAAATTATGCGGTCCGCATAAGACAAAGATCTGAGAGATGGGAATTCTAGAGTCAAGCTGGAATGCGAATGGCACTATTTTTGTGCGGCCACACAATCAGAAGCGCGGCCGCACTCATTTTGATGCGTACCGCAGAAGCTAGGAAGTACCAAGCCCCAAGTTCCAGGAACGTGGACCACACAATAATTGTGCGGCCGCAGCAGCTCATTGTGCGGACCGCCCCAGAATTATGCGGCCGCTGTAAGGCACGGTAAAAATTTGTGCTCAAAACCTAGTAGCTCGTAGGGTCAGGTTCCGAGTATGTCTTGGGAATGTGTAAAACTCTTCGCGGCGAGCTTGCAAGCCGCGGTTCGGACCCATTGAACTGATCTAAGTATTTAAAAATCAAAGAACCAAGTTTTTCCAAAAAAGTGCTATTTTGCGGTCCAGAATGCGATTGCAAATCAAGTATGCGGACCGCATTTCTGCCGCATAATGAGTCAGTGGTTTGGTTAAAATTAAGGTCAAAATGCGGTCCATTATGCGACCGCATAACTGATATGCGGACCGCATTTCCATCGCAAAATGAGTCCATGTGTCAGTCAAATTTGAGGTCAAAATGCGGTGCATTATGCGATCGCAAACCGTGTATGCGGACCGCATTTTCGCCGCATACCCAAACAGTGGAATCAGGTTTTTGGAACACTTTTTGCGGTCCATTCTGCGTACCGCATTTCGTATCTGTGATCGCAAAGTGCGACCGCAATCCTGACTAGGGCTCCTAATTTTCTAAATTTTAAACCCGACCCCCTTTTTAATAAAACACCCCAACCCCTCCTTTTAACCAGTTTTCTGAACAATAATAAGAGAGAGGGAGGAGGTCTTGAGAGAGAGAGTTCATCTTCTTCAATTGATTCTTCAAAACTAACCGGGCCAGAAAATTTCAAAGTGAGTGTCTTCATCCCCATTCTTGCAGGTAAAATCCCTAACCCATTTTCAATAATTTTCAAGTTTAATTGGGGGGGGGGGGGGGAGTCTCATGCATCGATTCTTGATAATAGAGGTTGAAACATTCATGC
The DNA here is from genome assembly GCF_001879085.1 of Nicotiana attenuata. NCBI lineage: Eukaryota > Viridiplantae > Streptophyta > Magnoliopsida > Solanales > Solanaceae > Nicotiana > Nicotiana attenuata. The sequence goes on along the minus strand of NW_017671950.1, from coordinate 76,211 downwards.
ATGTCTTTTGAAACCTAAAATCTGGTAAGAGGGATTGGGTAGGAGTAAAGGATTGTACAAAGGAGGGTTGATAATCTAAATGTGTTCGGGTAGTGATTGGGAACTTTGATTCTAAAGAAATATGTGTTAATTTGTGCACTAGATTGACGTTGCTAGTCTTTTTGGTGGAGTTGGAAGTAGAAATTAAAAGGGAATTCGGCCCCAAGTATGTATGGCTAACTTCGACCTTTGTAAAATCACCTTGTTTGGTGTTTGAGTGTTTGGTATGTGATCTCTACGTGGGTTGTCTGTGAAATTCTCGTTATTGGTATGGTTGAGTGTTCGTGGTTATGTCTCTCGATATAATAATGTAAGTAATTGGCAATAAACCATGTGTGTGACTGTGAATGTGCTATGTGGTAAGAATTGTGAAACAAATGATGGAAGGAAATGATAATTGATGCAATTGGAACAGCTGTGGTAATAACATATATGGCTTGTCGGGGGAAATTCTCGTTGTAACATAAAAAGTATATGAGATGTGGAATACGATGGAAATGGTATTGATGTCTATGGAAGCTCTTGTAAATTGTTGTTGTTGCCCTTTGAGAGTTGTTGTTGTTGTTCCTTGAGAATTATTGTTGTTGTTCCTTGAGAATTGTTGTTGTTCTTTGTGAATTGTATTTGTTGTGGTATTGTTTGTGAATTGTGATTGTTCGGTGGGATCGGGTTGCGCGCCGCAACACAAAGTAATAAGGTGTGGGTTGTGGTGATAAGGGTGGCCAAGGTAATAAGGGTGGCCGAGGTAATAAGGGTGGAAAGTGATCGATATCACTATTGAAATGAAAATATGAGAAAAAGTGTGAAATCATTGATGTGAAAATGTTGATGGGGAAAAGGAGAGATTGTCAACTTGTTTGCCTTGATTGTTTCCTTTCATGCGCTTTTAACTGTTGATTCATTTACCATTTGTCACTTGTGCATGGTTTGAGGTTACTCAAGGCAAAGTTTGTTTATACATACCAGTACAATTCAAATGTACTGACGTCCCTTTTGCCGGGGGCGCTACATTCGTGTTATGATTGTAGGTGGATCCGTAGCAGGTACTCCAGCCCACCGACCGTAGCTCCCCTTCATCTTCCATCAGCTGTATTGGTGAGCCCCTTTCCTCTCGGGGCCCTGCGTGGCTCATGCTGCTGTTATTCCGGAGTCTTATTTTGGTTTTTGTGTAAGGTATAGCCGGAGCCTTGTTACCGGCAAGTACTGTATTATCCTGTTGTATCTTTAGAGGCTCCGTAGACAGTAAATGTGGGTTATGAACTGATGTAAATCCATATTTTGTATGATAGGCGGCGGAAGTGGTAAACCTCATTAATTAACCATGTATGTTTCGTAAAAAGGTGTTTTAATTATAAATGGCTAACTCCTTGATTAATGAGCAATGAAAACACGGGGAAACACGTGGGATAGGAAAGGGACCCAGGTCCGCTTGACTGGGGCTACCCAGTTGGGCGCCGGTCATGTCCCTCGGTTCGGGGCGTGACAAACTTGGTATTAGAGCCTAAGGTTTTAAAAGAGTCCTAGGATGTCTCAGAGCCGTGTCCAGTAGAGCCCTACTTATCGGTGTGAAGTCGACCACATCTATAAGTGGGTGGCTGCATGGACATTTAGGAAATTGCCCACTTCTTTGTTATTCTATATCGTGCGGTGAAGTGAAATGTGGAAGTGCCTATGTCTAACTCGTGCTCTGTTCCGAATTTTTTTTTTCCTTTTCAGTGATGGCACCTAAGAAGAGAGCTAGACTCGGCCTTGGGGCCAATGCCATCCCGAGTGAGGCTATGAATCATGTACCTGATGCCGTGGGTGAGAGTGACTCCCCGGTTTTGAATCTACCTGGCCCGTCTATCCCAGACCAAAGTGTTCCTGTTCCTGCTGCGGCAGAGGGTGCTACCATCCCTCCCGCCGTATTCTAAATTCTAATGCAGTTCCAGCTTTCGGTCCCGGGGTTCCTGATGAGGACCTTAGAGGAGCCATCCGTATGTTGACCCAGATAGTGGCCTCTCAGGCCCAGAGATCTCATGATACCCCTACATCCTCCAGCGGACAGGGAGATTCCGCCAGTTCCAGAGTCAACTAGTTTTGTCGGTTAGTCCCTCCAGAGTTCTCAGGCACAGACCCAGAGGCCGATCCGCAGGATTTTCTTGATGAAATGTATAAGACCCTTCGAGTGATGAAGGCTTCAGAGACAGAGGGAGTTGAGTTGGCTTCATACAGGTTGAGGGGAGCGACGTATTCGTGGTTCGAGATGTGGGAGGATTCCCATGGGGAGGGAAGACCTCCGGCTAGATGGGATGAGTTTGTAGATGCATTCATGGACCATTTCTTGCCTGCTGAGATGATAGCAGCCCGTGCCACTGAGTTTGAGGCCCTCAAGCAGGGTAGTATGAGTGTTTGGGAGTACCATATAGAGTTTGTGAGATTGTCCAAGTATGCTCCTCAGTTAGTGTCGACCATGGATGCTCGAGTTCGGCGATTCATTCAGGGTCTTAGTCCCTTGGTGGTGAATGAGGCTGCTACAACGGCCTTACACTCGGATATGAATTATGGGAAGATTGTGAGATTCGCTCAGGCCACAGAGGCTAGGAAGTTGAAGATACGGGCGGAAAGGGAGAGTA